>NC_053023.1:698784703-698814975 GCF_003073215.2 Triticum urartu
ATATATATGAATGAATGAAACTCAATACAAATGATGGTAATAAAATAAAATTGTGAATGTTGTTATTTACGTACTTCATATTGTTCGTCAAAGTACCCGCCCCGCTCACAGGTCGTGTGGCGGATGGACTCGCAGACGTAGTATCCACAGAAATCATTCCCTTTTTCCTGCCACAACCACTTTATAAGAAATAGAGGTCAATCAAACTGATAAGCAAGAATGCTAAATGGTATTGATGAAACTAGCACTTGAATCACTAGGAGATGCGCGGAACATGCTACTATAGTACTTACTTTCGGGTGTCTAAATTCCAGCTCCTTCGACAGTCCTGGAACTTTTCTGGTGAATTTTCTCCAAACCCTGCCGGACAAAGAAAACAATTACTTGATATCAGGAAATGAACAAAGTTGCTGATATGGTGGATAATGATCGATTTAACTTCTTGAGGATTTCAGTCATGTCCGCATACTCCTGGGGATCTTTTCGTTTAGAGTCCAAGACGGTTACTACTCCCTGCTCAAGCCTAATCTCTAGGAGAATATCGTGGAAACTGCACACGCATGCATAACTCATCAATTACATTACTATAACCTGGACTAATATATAAGGGAAACCGAATATGCACAAGACAGTAACACTCACTTGAAGTTGTAAGGAAAGAGTATTATATCTTTGTTTTCATTTTTTTTGAATGATCGTAGCAAGTTGGCCTCGGTATCTCCGGGACGATGTTGAACCTCAGTTGCATCTATGAGATATGTGTTAACGAACCCAATATCACCGATTTGTCTTTTCTTCAATTCGGCAATCTTCATTCTGCATAATATAGTGAGGATAATTATAAATACATGCAATGAAAGAGATGAGCTATATAGAGAGACTTAATGACAGAAGTAGTAGTACTTACAGACAGTAGCAGGTGATCGTTGTTTTATCGAGGGCCAATTGATTGAAAAACTGATAGAACTCCCCAAATGGAATAGGCAACAGTTCAATTCCAATGAGGTCATGCTCCGGTTTAACTCTCGCATACAAAGTACTCCTCCCCCAGACTCTCTGCAGATTTTCAAGTACCAATCATGTAATCTTCGCATCATCGTTGTTAAAGATTTTTCATCTTTGACGAGAGGCTTCCCGTACTCGTATCTATGTATCTGCACCTCCATGGTATCATAATGTACATCGTCGGGCAGGTAATCGTCAACATTGCCATAACCGGGCACCATCCTCGGATCGACGATGTCGCTAGGCACCTTGAGGGGGGGGGCACGATTGCTTCGCTTGTTCGCCGAGCTGGGCAATTTGTTTCCCAGCTGCTCATCGTTCTTTCAGCCTTTGATCACTGACTGTACTTCCCGACCGCTCCGCTTCGGCCCATGTCTTTGCAATAATGCGCTCATAGTTGCCTTTCGGCGGAGACTTGGGTGGTTTTGCCAAGGCAGCCCGAGTGCGCTTCACTTTCACCGGATCTACCTTCTCCTCCGGAGGTGGATGTCTCTTTTCTCTCAACCCTTGAAACCAGTCATCCACTTCGGTTCGCGCGATCTCGGCGTTCTCCTCCGGGGTCCTCTCATATGGTAACTTCTCTGGAGTCTTCAGAGAAGGACCGAATCTGTATGTCCTCCCTCCTCTGGTTGTAGTGCTAGACGCCGACCGAGCAGACGGAGCCGTTGTCTTCTTTACTTGCTTACGAGGTGGAGGAGAAGGACTACGACGCGCCGGAGCAGCTGGAGCGGCGGCAGGTCTCTTCCGCCCTTGCTGACGAGGCGGAGAAGGAGGAGGCTAGCTGCTCGGGCGCGTCGGTGCAGGCGGAGAAGGAGGCGGAGTGCCGCCACGCGCCGGAGAAGGAGCCGGCCGAGGGCCCTGATCGTCACTCGCCGGAGGAGGAGGCGGTGGAGGAGGCGGAGTGCCCTGACTCGCCAGAGGAGGAGGAGGAGGCGGAGGCGTCCAGTTCGGAAGGTTGATGAGCTCCTTCCGCCATAGGCATGGAGTCTTCAGAGCAGACCCCAGCCGAGTCTCCCCTTCACCGGTAGGGTGGTCAAGCTGGAGGTCCTCAAATCCCTCCGTTATTTCATCCACCATCACCCTAGCATATCCTTCTGGAATCGGCCGGCAGTGAAAAGTTGCGCCGGGTTCAGTAGGATAAACAGAGCCAACAGCCGCCTTGACCTTCAAATTCATCCATTGCGTCATAAGGTGGCAATTTTGAGACTCCGTGATAGCATCCACGGGATAGCTGGCAGGAGCCATCAAGGCATGCTCCGGCTGAAGCAGCTCGGTGGAAGCCACGCTGCTTCTGCGCTGAGATGGCGGGGTAGCTTCGGGGAAGGCTTCGGCAGTACGTTTGCTGCGATTTGCTTCTCGTTCCTCTATCGCGTCTACCCTTGCTTGTAGCGCCTGCATTTGGGTCTGCTACACTTTTTTCCTCCTCTCATGGGATTTGTAACCGCCTGCGTCCGGAAACCCAACCTTCCACGGAATGGAGCCTGGCGTGCCTCGTGTCCGTCCAGGGTGCTCAGGATTCCCGAGGGCCATTGTGAGCTCGTCGTTCTCTCTGTCTGGAAAGAACTTCCCTTGCTGCGCTGCTTCGATATACTGCTTAAGCTTCCTGACTGGTATGTCCATTTGATCGTTCGTCCAAATGCACTTCCCTGTTACAGGGTCCAAGGTTCCGCCAGCCCCAAAGAACCAAGTCCGGCAACGGTCTGGCCAGCTAATTGTCTCTGGTTCGATCCCTTTATCAACCAGATCATTCTCAGTCTTGGCCCACTTAGGCCGGGCTACGAGGTAGCCACCTGACCCCGTGCGATGGCGAAGCATCTTCTTCGCAGCATTTTGCTTGTTTGTCACCGACATCTTCTTACTCTTTTATGATGTCTTGTGGGCCACAAATGCGGGCCAGTGATCTCTGATCTTCTCATATCCGCCCTTGAATTCTGGTGTCTCATTATTTTCGACAAACTTATTTAGCTCTTTTTTCCACCTCCCGAATAGTTCTGCCATCCTCTTAAGAGCAAAAGACTTGATTAATCGCTCTTTAACTGGGTTCTCTGGATTATCCTCTGGCGGTAGGGTGAAATTTGACTTCAGCTCAGTCCAAAGATCATTTTTCTGCATATCATTGACATAAGACACCTCAGGGTCTTCTGTAGCCGGCTTAAACCATTGCTGGATGCTTATCGGGATCTTGTCCCTAACCAGAACCCCGCACTGAGCAACAAATGCACTCTTTATCCGGAGGGGTTCAATCGGTTGGCCGTCGGGCGCGATTGCTATGATCTCAAACTTTTCATCCGAGCTCAACTTTTTCTTCGGGCCTCGTCTCTTTACCGAAGTTGTGCTCGATCCGGAGGGATAGAAAAAGAACAAAGACTTAATTAATATGTGTACATACCAAAACAATGAATGCATCAATCAGCTAGTCAGCACAGGCTTAACTAATATATATACCTGGCCGGACTCGGTTCGGTCACCGGAGCCGTCATCACGGTCTCCTTCTTGCACCGGCATTGGGTCACCGAAGCCGTCCTCATGTTCTTCTTCTTGCACTGGCATTAGGTCACCATAGCCAGCTTGTTCACCCTCTCCTTCCAGACCATCGGTGTCGTTGAGAAACAATGAGACGGCATCACTTCCTTCTGCGATTATGTCCCTCAACAACGCTTCTTTTGCTTCGTCTAGGGCGGTGTCCATAGTTTCTACAAATATTTACAACATGGCAATTATTATTCAAACATGACAGATGGATATATTAGTGCCAAATGTAGAACTAGCTACCTAATCATAGTAAGGAATCATATATATTAATTAGTGGCCTCAACCCCCCCCCCCCACGTGTTGAAGCTATCGGGAGGGGGTATATATCGACAACGACGACACTACATCTATATGTCCCTCGACGACCCTCGTTCCCGATAAAAAAAGAGGAAGAAGAAGAAAAAAAGAGGAGAAGAAAGAATAGAGGAGAAGAACTCCTCTATTCTTTCTTCTCCTCTTTTTTTTCTTCTTCCTCTTCTTTTTTTACCCTGTTCTTCCTCTCATGTTCGAGAGGATCGTCGAGGGGTCGGAAGGTTGCCTAGTGTCAAAGGATTCAACAAAACCACGTCTTCATCATTAGGCGAAAGTAACATGTGCATGATGGTACGAAGCTCTCCAAATTTATTTTGGAACGGAGTCCCAGATAAGATAATTCGCTTTTTGGTACAAAGTTCAGCAACACCTTCCAAATATCGTTATTTGGAAGGCCTTTGCTGAAATTCATACAAAAAGGCAAATTATCCTATCCGGGACACCATTCCAAAATAACTTTGGAGGACTTCGTCATGCCCTGGTTACTTCCGGCTAATGATGAAGCCATGGATTTCTTCTATTTTCTCTTCTTCTCCTCTATTCCTTTCTTCTTCTCCTCTTCTTTTTTTCTTTTTCTTATTTATTTTTCCCCTTCTTCCTCTCCTCTTCTTCTCCTTTCTTCCTCTTCTTATTTTCCTTTTTCCTCTCCTTCTTTTTCTTCTTCTTCCTTCTTTCTATCTAGATATATAAAACTTTTCTAAAAATGTAACTTTTGCATATATACATGGAAAAAATTGTTATCGGGGAGGGAATATATTCTATTTTCTCTTCTTCTCCTCTATTCCTTTCTTCTTCTCCTCTTCTTTTTTTCTTTTTCTTATTTATTTTTCCCTTCTTCCTCTCCTCTTCTTCTCCTTTCTTCCTCTTCTTATTTTCCTTTTTCCTCTCCTTCTTTTTCTTCTTCTTCCTTCTTTCTAGCTAGATATATAAAACTTTTCTAAAAATGTAACTTTTGCATATATACATGGAAAAAATTGTTATCAGGGAGGGAGTATATCGACCCCCCCCCTCGACCCTCTTTTACTTCTTCTTCCTTCTTCCATGGATTTCTTCAATACTAATTTGACACTAGGAAACCTCTCATATATATCCATCTATAGCCACATACATATATAAATGGAAAAAATGCTATGAACAAAAATACATATATATATCAATGCATACATCCATGGATCATCATTGCTCATATATCCATAGTCATATATAAAAACTATTCCTTGCTGAAAACCTATTCTAAACCAATCAAAAAATTCTGAAATTTTGCCATATACACAGAGAACATACATACATATATACATTTTTATAAAAATGCAAACAACAAAAAATCTAAAAAAGGACATATACACGCTCCTTCTTTTCCTTCTTCTTCCTTCTTCCTATTTTCTTCTCCAACATATAAAGAGCATTATACAACATATACAGAGCATTACAGAGCATATACAGAGCATATAAAGAGCATTATACATACATACATACATCTTAACAAAAAAAAAAATGAAAAATAGGCCGCGGTGGTCGGCAACGGCGACGATGGTTGGCGGTGGAGCATACGGGGACGGCAATGAGAAGGAAAGGGGAGGAGGCAGGGGCTCACAGCGCGGGGAGAGGTCGAGGTAGAGGCAGAGGCGGTGGCGCGTGGGGCAGGGACGGCGTCAGGGCGACGCGGGGCAGCGGTGGTGTCGAGGCGGCGAGGTCGGGGTAGTGGTGGAGCAGGGCGGCGACGGCGTCCGGGCGGCGCGGTGAGGCGGACGGCGACGACGCGGGGTGGCGCGCGGCGACGGGGACGGCGACGATGGGCGCAGGCGACGACGGCGGCGGCGACGGGCACGGGCGACGGGGCAGAGGGCGGCAGGGCAGCGGGAGAATGAGGAACTGAATGAAAATTTCACAAGTGTTTTCTTATATACTGAGACCATTGGTCCTGGTTCGTGGAACCAACCGTGACCAATGGTCCCCTTTAGTCCCGGTTGGTGGCACCAACCGGGACCAAAGGTCTCTTTTCAGCAGCCCAAAGGGCGGGAAGCGGAGGCCTTTGGTCCCGGTTGGCGACACCAACCGGGACTAAAGGGGGGCATTGGTCACGGTTGGTGCCACGAACCATGACCAATTCCCCCTTTAGTCCCGGTTGGTGCCACCAACTGGGACCAATGGCCTTGTGCTGCCCCGCGCCCAAAAGTTTAGTCCCACCTCGCTAGTTGAGAGGGCTCGGGAGTGGTTTATAAGCGATGCTGCGCCCACCCTCCCGAGCTCCTCTCAACCGCAGGCTTTCGGGCCTAATCTGTCACTTCAATGCCTGTGGGCCTACTGGGCCTGCTGCGGGCCTGAATCCTGGCCCATGGTAGGGTTTCTAGTTGTATTCAGGCCGTGGTGGCCCAGTAGGTGGCATTTTTTTGTTTTTTGTTGCTTTATTTATTTTCTTTTGTTTTTTGCTTTATTTTTTAATTATTAATGCTTTTAGTTTTAGAAAAATTATAAACTTTCTGTTAGTGCCATTAGTTTTCAAATTTGAAAACACTTTTTTAGTTTTTTAGTTTTCTTTGTTGCTTTATTTATTTTATTTTGTGATTAACTTTACTATAAAAATAGTTTTTCCCTGTTTTTTGATTTGTTTTTTGCATTATTTATTTTCTTTTGTTTTTTTGCTTTAATTTTTAATTCTGTTTGCTTTTAGGTTAGCAAAATTATAAACTTTCTGTTAGTACCATTTGTTTTAGAAAAATTATAAACTTTTTGTTAGTGCCATTAGTTTTCAAATTTGAAAACACTTTTTTAGTTTTTTTGTTTTCTTTGTTGCTTTATTTATTTTATTTTGTGGTTAACTTTACTATAAAAATAGTTTTTCCTGTTTTTTTGATTTGTTTTTTGCATTTTTTTTGTTTTTTGCTTTAATTTTTAATTCTGTTTGCTTTTAGGTTAGCAAAATTATAAACTTTCTGTTAGTGCCATTAGTTTTAGAAAAATTATAAACTTTCTGTTAGTGCCATTAGTTTTCTAATTTGAAAACACTTTTTTAGTTTTCTTTGTTGCTTTATTTATTTTATTTTGTGATTAACTTTACTATAAATATAGTTTTTTCCTGTTTTTTTGATTTGTTTCTTGCATTATTTATTTTCTTTTGTTTTTTTCTTTAATTTTTAATTCTGTTTGCTTTTAGGTTAGCATAATTATAAACTTTCTGTTAGTACCATTAGTTTTAGAAAAATTATAAACTTTCTGTTAGTGCCATTAGTTTTCAAATTTGAAAACACTTTTTTAGTTTTTTTGTTTTCTTTGTTGCTTTATTTATTTTATTTTGTGATTAACTTTACTATAAAAATAGTTTTTTCCTGTTTTTGATTTGTTTTTTGCATTATTTATTTTCTTTTGTTTTTTGCTTTAATTTTTAATTCTGTTTGCTTTTAGGTTAGCAAAATTATAAACTTTCTGTTAGTACCATTAGTTTTAGAAAAATTATAAACTTTCTGTTAGTGCCATTAGTTTTCAAATTTGAATAGTTAAAATTTGAATTCTTTGAAAATTGTTTGAATCACAAGTTTGTGAGTAACTTACTAAAAAAATGAGAATAGATGCGCTTATAGAGAAAATTCAACCTAAATTCCTAATAAATTTCTATGAATTTCAAAGAAATTCACTATGAATTTAGGTTAAACTTTTCTCTATTAGGGCATCTATTTTCACTTTGAGAGGAGCTCAACAAGGCAGAGAGGGAAGGCAGAAAGTTGGGATGGTATCATAATTTCATCCACATAGCATGTGCATGTACAAAACGGACAATGGTAGCATATTCGTGTGTTACAAAGTTGCGGGAGAAAGTCTTCACTTTTTCTTCGCTTGTGTCATTTGCTTATTGCGCCGTAACCATGGATAATCTTCATTGTTTATCAGGATGCTTGGGTCAGCCTTGACATTGAAGGGAGGAATTTCATGAAACTTTTCATAATCTTCACACATGTCTGTCTTGCCGTCCACTCCCAGGATGTCCCTTTTTTCCTGAAAGAACTATGTGGCGCTTTGGCTCATCGTATGATGTATTCGCCTCCTTATATTTTCTTTTTCTCGGTTTGGTAGACATGTCCTTCACATAGATAACCTGTGCCACATCATTGGCTAGGACGAACGGTTCGTCAGTGTACCCAAGATTTTTTAGATCCACTGTTGTCATTCCGTACTGTGGGTCTACCTGTACCCCGCCGCCTAACAGATTGACCCATTTGCACTTAAACAAAGGGACCTTAAAATTCAAGTTCCCATATGTCCACTATGTAACCATAATATGTATCCTTTCCGCTCTCGGTTGCTGCATCAAAGCGGACACCGTTGTTTTGGTTGGTGCTCTTTTGATCTTGGGCGATCGTATAAAATGTATTCCCATTTATCTCGTATCCTTTGTAAGTCAATACAATCAAAGATGGTCCCCTGGACAACAAGTACAACTCATCACAAACAGTGTTGTCACCTCTGAGACGTGTTTCCAACCAACTGCTGAAAGTCCTGATGTGTTCACATGTAATCCAGTCGTTGCACTGCTCCGGGTGTTTGGAGCGCAGACTGTTCTTGTGTTCATCGACATACAGGGTCACCAAGGTAGAGTTCTGTAGAACTGTGTAGTGTTCTTGAGACCAAGAATATCCGTCCCTGCATATTATTGAGTCTCTTCCAAGAGTGCCTTTTCCAGTCAGTCTCCCCTCATACCGTGATTTAGGGAGACCTATCTTGTTAAGGCCAGGAATGAAGTCAACACAAAACTCGATAACATCCTCTGTTTGATGGCCCATGGAGATGCTTCCTTCTGTCCTAGCGCGATTACGGACATATTTCTTTAGGACTCCCATGAACCTCTCAAAGGGGAACATATTATGTAGAAATACGGGCCCCAGGATGGACGTGCGTCATGATATTGAAGAAGGTGTTGGAAATATGCCCTAGAGGCAATAATAAATTAGTTATTATTATATTTCCTTGTTCATGATAATCGTTTATTATCCATGCTATAATTGTATTGACAGGAAACTCAGATACATGTGTGGATACATAGACAACACCATGTCCCTAGTAAGCCTCTAGTTGACTAGCTCGTTGATCAATAGATGGTTACGGTTTCCTGACCATGGACATTGGATGTCATTGATAACGGGATCACATCATTAGGAGAATGATGTGATGGACAAGACCCAATCCTGAGCATAGCACAAGATCGTATAGTTCGTATGCTAAAGCTTTTCTAATGTCAAGTATCATTTCCTTAGACCATGAGATTGTGCAACTCCCGGATACCGTAGGAGTGCTTTGGGTGTACCAAACGTCACAACGTAACTGGGTGGCTATAAAGGTACACTACGGGTATCTCTGAAAGTGTCTGTTGGGTTGGCACGAATCGAGACTGGGATTTGTCACTCCGTGTAAACGGAGAGGTATCTCTGGGCCCACTCGGTAGGACATCATCATAATGTGCACAATGTGATCAAGGAGTTGATCACGGGATGATGTGTTACGGAACGAGTAAAGAGACTTGCCGGTAACGAGATTGAACAAGGTATCGGGATACCGACGATCAAATCTCGGGCAAGTATCGTACCGCTAGACAAAGGGAATTGTATACGGGATTGATTAAGTCCTTGACATCGTGGTTCATCCGATGAGATCATCGTGGAACATGTGGGAGACAACATGGGTATCCAGATCCCGCTGTTGGTTATTGACCAGAGAGTCATCTCGGTCATGTCTGCAAGGTTCCCGAACCCGTAGGGTCTACACACTTAAGGTTCGATGACGCTAGGGTTATAAAGGAAGTTTGTATGTGGTTACCGAATGTTGTTCGGAGTCCGGGATGAGATCCCGGACGTCACGAGGAGTTCCGGAATGGTCCGGAGGTAAAGATTTATATATGGGAAGTCCTGTTTTGGTCACCGGAAGAGTTTCGGGGTTTATCGGTAACGTACCGGGACCACCGGGAGGGTCCCGGGGGTCCACCAAGTGGGGCCACATGCCCCGGAGGCTTGCATGGGCCAAGGGTGGTGAGGGACCAGCCCCTAAGTGGGCTGGTGCGCCTCCCACAAGGCCCAAGGCGTAGCAAAGGAGGAGAGAGGGGAAACCCTAGGCTTAGATGGGCCTAAGGCCCACCCTAGGGGGCGTCCCCTCTCTCCCCCTCTTGGCCGCCTCCCCTTTCCCATCTAGGGCTGCCGCCCCCCCTAGGGGTGGGAACCCTAGAGGGGGCGCACCCTCCTCCCTCTCCCCTATATATAGTGAGGCCTGGGGCTGCCCATAAGACGCGATCTGATCTCTGCCTGTTGGTGCAGCCCTCCCTCTCTTTCTCCTCATATCTCGCGGTGCTTGGCGAAGCCCTCCAGGATTGCCACGCTCCTCCATCACCACCACGCCGTTGTGCTGCTGCTGGATGGAGTCTTCCTCAACCTCTCCCTCTCTCCTTGCTGGATCAAGGCGTGGGAGACGTCGTTGGGCTGTACGTGTGTTGAACGCGGAGGTGCCGTCCGTTCGGCACTAGGATCTCCGGTGATTTGGATCACGACGAGTACGACTCCATCAACCCCGTTCACTTGAACGCTTCCGCTTAGCGATCTACAAGGGTATGTAGATGCAGTCTCCTTCCCCTCGTTGCTGGTCTCTCCATAGATAGATCTTGGTGACACGTAGGAAAATTTTGAATTTCTGCTACGTTCCCCAATAGTGGCATCATGAGCTTGGTCTATGCGTTGTTACTATGCACGAGTAGAACACAAAGTAGTTGTGGGCGTTGATTTTGTTCAATAAGCTTACCATTACTAGTCCAATCTTGATTCGGCGGTATTGTGGGATGAAGCGGCCCGGACCAACCTTACACGTATGCTTACGTGAGACCGGTTCCACCGACAAACATGCACTAGATGCATGAGGTGGCTAGCGGGTGCCAGTCTCTCCCACTTTAGTCGGATCGGATTCGATGAAAAGGGTCCTTATGAAGGGTAAATAGCAATTGGCATATCACGTTGTGTATTTTGCGTAGGTAAGAAACGTTCTTGCTAGAAACCCATAGCAGCCACGTAAAACATGCAAACAACAATTAGAGGACGTCTAACTTGTTTTTGCAGGGTATGCTATGTGATGTGATATGGCCAAAAGGATGTGATGAATGATATATGTGATGTATGAGATTGATCATGTTCTTGTAATAGGAATCACGACTTGCATGTCGATGACGTGACAAGATGATCATGGAGCCCCAAGATGGAGATCAAAGGAGCTATATGATATTGGCCATATCATGTCACTATTAATTGATTGCATGTGATGTTTATCGTGTTTATACATCTTATTTGCTTAGAACGACGGTAGTAAATAAGATGATCCCTCATTACAATTTCAAGAATGTGTTCTCCCCTAACTGTGCACCGTTGCTAAAGTTCGTCGTTTCGAAGCACCACGTGATGATCGGGTGTGATAGATCCTTACGTTCACATACAACGGGTGTAAGACAGTTTTACACATGCAAAACACTTAGGGTTAACTTGACGAGCCTAGCATGTGCATAGACATGGCCTCGAAACACAGAAGACCGAAAGGTCGAGCATGAGTCGTATGGTAGATACGATCAACATGAAGATGTTCACCGACATTGACTAGTCCGTCTCACGTGATGATCGGACACGGCCTAGTTGACTCGGATCATGTAATCGCTTAGATGACTAGAGGGATGTTTATCTGAGTGGGAGTTCATAAGATGAACTTAATTATCCTGAACATAGTCAAAAGATCTTTGCAAATTATGTCGTAGCTCGTGCTTCAGTTCTACTGTTTAGATATGTTCCTAGAGAAAATTTAGTTGAAAGTTGATAGTAGCAATTATGCGGACTAGGTCCGTAAACTGAGGATTGTCCTCATTGCTTCATAGAAGGCTTATGTCCTTAATGCACCGCTCAGTGTGCTGAACCTCGAACGTTGTCTATGGATGTTGCGAACATCTGACATACACATTTTGATAACTACGTGATAGTTCAGTTAAACGGTTTAGAATTGAGGCACCGAAGACGGTTTTGAAACGTTGCGAAACATATGAGATGTTTCGAGGGCTGAAATTGGGATTTCAGGCTCGTGCCCACGTCAAGAGGTATAAGACCTCCGACGATTTTCTTAGCTTGCAAACTAAGGGAGAAAAGCTCAATTGTTGAACTTGTGCTCAGATTGTCTGAGTACAACAATCGCTTGAATCGAGTGGGAGTTGATCTTCCAGATAAGATAGTGATGTTTCTCCGAAGTCATTACCACCAAGCTGCTAGAGCTTCGTGATGAACTATAATATATCGGGGACATATATGATGATCCTTGAGATATTCGCGATGTTTGACACCACAAAAGTAGAGATCAAGAAGGAGCATCAATTGTTGATGGTTGGTGAAACCACTAGTTTCAAGAAGGGCAAGGGCAAAAAGGGATGCTTCACGAAACGGCAAATCAGCTGCTGCTCTAGTGAAGAAACCCAAGGTTGAACCCAAACCCGAGACTAAGTGCTTCTGTAATAAAGGGAACAGCCACTGGAGCAGAATTACCCTAGATACTTGGTAGATAAGAAGGCTGGCAAGGTCGATAGAAGTATATTGGATGTATTATGTTAATGTGTACTTTACTAGTACTCCTAGTAGCACTAGGGTATTAGATACCGGTTCGGTTGCTAAGTGTTAGTAACTCGAAATAAAAGCTACGGAATAAACGGAGACTAGCTAAAGGTGAGCTGACGATATGTGTTGGAAGTGTTTCCAATGTTGATATGATCAAGCATCGCACACTCCCTCTACCATCGAGATTGGTGTTTGCGTTGAGCATAGACATGATTGGATTATGTCTATCGCAATACGGTTATTCATTTAAGGAGAATAACGGTTACTCTGTTTATTTGAATAATACCTTCAATGGTCTTGCACCTAAAATGAATGGTTCATTGAATCTAGATCATAGTGATACACATGTTCATGCCAAAAGATAGTAATGATAGTACCACCTACTTGTGGCACTGCCATGTAAGTCATATCGGTATAAAACGCATGAAGAAGCTCCATGTTGATGGATCTTTGGACTCACTCATTTTTGAAAGGATTGAGACATGCGAACCATGTTTGTTGGTAGATATGCATGAAGAAACTCTATACAGATGGATCGTTTGGCCTCACTTGATTTTGAATCACTTGAGACATGCAAATCATACCACATGGGCAAGATGACTGAAAGCCTCGGTTTCAGTAAAATGGAACTAGAAAGCAACTTGTTGGAAGTAATACATTTTGATGTGTGCAGTCCAATGAGTGCTGAGGCATGTAGTGGATATCGTTATGTTCTTACTTCACAGATGATTTGAGTAGATGTTGAGTATATTTACTTGATGAATCACGAGTCTGAATTATTGAAAGGTTCAAGTAATTTCAGGGTGAAGTTGAAAGATCGTCGTGACAAGATGATAAAATATCTATGATATGATCATAGAGATGAATATCTGAATTACGAGTTTGGCACAGAATTGAGACATTGTGGAAATTGTTTCACAACTAATACAGCCTGGAACACCATAGTGTGATGGTGTGTCCGAACATCATAACTGCACCCTATTGGATATAATGCATACCATGATGTCTCTTATCGAATTACCACAATAGTTTATGGGTTAGGCATTAAAGACAACCACATTCACTTTAAATAGGGCACCACGTAATTCCGATGAGATGACACCATATGAACTATGGTTTAGAGAAACCTAAGCTGTCATTTCTTAAAAGTTTGGGGCTGCGACGCTTATGTGAAAAAGTTTCAGGCTGATAAGCTCGAACCCAAAGCGGATAAATGCATCTTCATAGGACACCCAAAACAGTTGGGTATACCTCCTGTCTCAGATCCGAAAGCAATAAGGGATTGTTTCTGGAATCGGGTCCTTTCTCGAGGAAAAGTTTCTCTCGAAAGAATTGAGTGGGAGGATGGTGGAGACTTGATGAGGTTATTAAACCGTCTCTTCAACTAGTGTGTGGCAGGGCACATGAGTTGTTCCTGTGGCACCTACACCAATTGAAGTGGAAGCTTATGATAGTGATCATGAAACTTCAGATCAAGTCACTACCAAACCTCGTGGGATGACAAGGATGCGTACTACTTCAGAGTGGTACGTAATCCTGTCTTGGAAGTCATGTTGCTAGACAACAATGAACCTACGAGCTATGGAGAAGCGATGGTGGGCCTGGATTCCAAAATGGCTCGAGGCCATATAATCCGAGAGAGGATCCATATATGAAAACAAAGTGTAGACTTTGGGAAGAACTACTTGATGGTCGTAAGGCTGTTAGGTACATATGGATTTTAAAAGGAAGACAGACAATGATGGTAAATGTCACCATTAAGAAAGCTCGACTTGTCGTTAAGATGTTTTCCGACAAGTTCAAGGAGTTTACTACGATGTGACTTTCTCACTCGTAGCGATGCTAAGAGTCTGTTGGAATTATATTAGCAATTACTGCATTATTTATGAAATCTTGCAGATAGGATGTCAAAACATTGTTTCCTCGACGTTTTTGAGGAAAGGTTGTATGTGATACAACCGGAAGGTTTTGTCAATCCTGAAATATGCTAATAAGTATGCAAAGCTCCAGCAATCCTTCTAAGGACTGGAGTAAGCATCTCGGAGTTGCAATGTATGCTTTGATGAGATGATCAAAGATTTTGGGTGTATACAAAGTTTATGAGAAACTTGTATTTCCAAAGAAGTGAGTGGGAGCACTATAGAATTTCTGATGAATATATGTTGTTGACATATTGTTGATCAGAAATGATGTAGAATTTCTGGAAAGCATATAGGGTTATTTGAAAAGTGTTTTTCAATGGAAAGCCTGGATTAAGCTATTTGAGCATTGAGCATCAAGATCTATAAGGATAGATCAAAACGCTTAATGGTACTTTCAAATGAGCACATACCTTGACATGATCTTGAAGGTGTTCAAGATGGATCAGTCAAAGAAGGAGTTCTTGCCTGAGTTGTAAGGTATGAAGTTAAGACTTAAAGCTCGACCACGGCAGAATAGAGAGAAAGGACGAAGGTCGTCCCCTATGCTTAAGATGTAGGCTCTACAGTATGCTATGCTGTGTACCGCACCTGAAGTGTGCCTTGCCATGAGTCAGTCAAGGGGTACAAGAGTGATCCAAGAATGGATCACAGGACAGCGGTCAAAGTTATCCTTAGTAACTAGTGGACTAAGGAATTTTCTTGATTATGGAGGTGGTAAAAGAGTTCGTCGTAAAGGGTTACGTCGATGCAAGCTTAACACCTATCCGGATAGCTCTGAGTAGAGATACCGGATACGTATAATGGAGCAACAATTTAGAATAGCTCCAAGTAGAACAGTTATTTGGAATAGCTCCAAATAGAACGTGGTAGCTACATCTAGGAGATGACATAGAGATTTGTAAAGAACACACGGATCTGAAAGGTTCAGACCCGTTGACTAAAACCTCTCTCACAAGCAACATAACTCATTGAGTGTTAATCACATAGTGATGTGAACTAGATTATTGACTCTAGTAAACTCTTTGGATGTTGGTCACATGGCGATGTGACCTGTGAGTGTTAATCACATGGCGATGTGAACTAGATTATTGACTCTAGTGCAAGTGGGAGACTGTTGGAAATATGCCCTAGAGGCAATAATAAATTAGTTATCATTATATTTCCTTGTTCATGATAATCGTTTATTATCCATGCTATAATTGTATTGATAGGAAACTCAGATACATGTGTGGATACATAGACAACACCATGTACCTAGTAAGCCTCTAGTTGCCTAGCTCGTTGATCAATAGATGGTTACGGTTTCCTGACCATGGACA
This sequence comes from Triticum urartu, assembly GCF_003073215.2. NCBI lineage: Eukaryota > Viridiplantae > Streptophyta > Magnoliopsida > Poales > Poaceae > Triticum > Triticum urartu. Next base: position 698,800,403 of record NC_053023.1, read on the forward strand.
TTGGATGTCATTGATAACGGGATCACAAGACCCAATCCTGAGCATAGCACAAGATCGTATAGTTCGTATGCTAAAGCTTTTCTAATGTCAAGTATCATTTCCTTAGACCATGAGATTGTGCAACTCCCGGATACCGTAGGAGTGCTTTGGGTGTACCAAACATCACAACGTAACTGGGTGGCTATAAAGGTACACTACGGGTATCTCCGAAAGTGTCTGTTGGGTTGGCATGAATCGAGACTGGGATTTGTCACTCCGTGTAAACGGAGAGGTATCTCTGGGCCCACTCGGTAGGACATCATCATAATGTGCACAATGTGATCAAGGATTTGATCACGGGATGATGTGTTACGGAACGAGTAAAGAGACTTGCCGGTAACGAGATTGAACAAGGTATCGGGATACCGACGATCGAATCTCGGGCAAGTATCGTAACGCTAGACAAAGGGAATTATATACGGGATTGATTAAGTCCTTGACATCGTGGTTCATCCGATGAGATCATCGTGGAACATGTGAGAGCCAACATGGGTATCCAGATCCCGCTGTTGGTTATTGACCGGAGAGTCATCTCGGTCATGTCTGCATGGTTCCCGAACCCGTAGGGTCTACACACTTAAGGTTCGATGACGCTAGGGTTATAAAGGAAGTTTGTATGTGGTTACCGAATGTTGTTCGGAGTCCCGGATGAGATCCCGGACGTCACGAGGAGTTCCGGAATGGTCCGGAGGTAAAGATTTGTATATGGGAAGTCCTGTTTTGGTCACTGGAAGAGTTTCGGGGTTTATCGGTAACGTACCGGGACCACCGGGAGGGTCCCGGGGGTCCACCAAGTGGGGCCACATGCCCCGGAGGCTTGCATGGGCCAAGGGTGGTGAGGGACCAGCCCCTAAGTGGGCTGGTGCGCCTCCCACAAGGCCCAAGGCGCAGCAAAGGAGGAGAGAGGGGAAACCCTAGGCTTAGATGGGCCTAAGGCCCACCCTAGGGGGCGCCCCCTCTCTCCCCCTCTTGGCCGCCTCCCCTTTCCCATCTAGGGCTGCCGCCCCCCTAGGGGTGGGAACCCTAGAGGGGGCGCACCCTCCTCCCTCTCCCCTATATATAGTGAGGCCTGGGGCTGCCCATAAGACGCGATCTGATCTCTGCCTGTTGGTGCAGCCCTCCCTCTCTTTCTCCTCATATCTCGCGGTGCTTGGCGAAGCCCTGCAGGATTGCCACGCTCCTCCATCACCACCACGCCATTGTGCTGCTGCTGGATGGAGTCTTCCTCAACCTCTCCCTCTCTCCTTGCTGGATCAAGGCGTGGGAGACGTCGTTGGGCTGTACGTGTGTTGAACGCGGAGGTGCCGTCCGTTCGGCACTAGGATCTCCGGTGATTTGGATCACGACGAGTACGAATCCATCAACCCCGTTCACTTGAACGCTTCCACTTAGCAATCTACAAGGGTATGTAGATGCACTCTCCTTCCCCTCGTTGCTGGTCTCTCCATAGATAGATCTTGGTGACACGTAGGAAAATTTTGAATTTCTGCTACGTTCCCCAACATAAGGATGGTGGGAACACCAGCTCGAAACTGGCAAGACATTGCGCCACATCACTCCTTAGCCTTGGTACGATTTCTGGATCGATCACCTTCTGAGAGATTGCATTGAGGAATGCACATAGCTTCACAATGGCTAATCAGACGTTTTCTGGTAGAAGCCCCCTCAATGCAACCGGAAGCAGTTGCGTCATAATCACGTGGCAGTCATGAGACTTTAGGTTCTGAAACTTTTTCTCTGGCATATTTATTATTCCCTTTATATTCGACGAGAAGCCAGTCGTGACCTTCATACCGAGTAGGCATTCAAAGAAGATTTCTTTCTCTTCTTTCGTAAGAGCGTAGCTGGCAGGACCTTTATACTGCTTCGGAGGCATGCCGTCTTTTTCATGCAAATGTTGCAGGTCCTCCCGTGCCTCAGGTATATCTTTTGTCTTCCCATACACGCCCAAGAAGCCTAGCAGGTTCACGCAAAGGTTCTTCGTCATGTGCATCACGTCGATTGAGGAGCGGACCTCTAGGTCTTTCCAGTAGGGTAGGTCCCAAAATATAGATTTCTTCTTCCACATGGGTGCATGTCCCTCAGCGTCATTCGGAACAGCTAGTCCACCGGGACCCTTTCCAAAGATTACGTAGTGTAAATCATTGACCATAGCAAGCACGTGATCACCGGTGCGCATGGCGGGCTTCTTCCGGTGATCTGCCTCGCCTTTGAAATGCTTGCCTTTCTTTCGACATTGATGGTTGGTCGGAAGAAATCAACGATGGCCCAGGTACACATTCTTCCTGCATTTGTCCAGGTATATACTTTCAGTGTCATCTAAACAGTGCATGCATGCGTGGTATCCTTTGTTTGTTTGTCCTGAAAGGTTACTGAGAGCGGGCCAATCGTTGATGGTCACGAACAGCAACGCCTTAAGGTTAAATTCCTCCTGCCTGTGCTCATCCCATGTACGTACACCGTTTTCATTCCACAGCTGTAAAAGTTCTTCAACTAATGGCCTTAGGTACACATCAATTTCGTTGCCGGGTTGCTTAGGGCCTTGGATGAGAACTGGCATCATAATGAACTTCCGCTTCATGCACATCCAAGGAGGAAGGTTATACATACATAGAGTCACGGGCCAGGTGCTGTGATTGCTGCTCTGCTCCCCGAAAGGATTAATGCCATCCGCGCTTAAAGCAAACCATACATTCCTTGGGTCCTTTGCAAACTCATCCCAGTACTTTCTCTCGATTTTTCTCCATTGTGACCCGTCAGCGGGTGCTCTCAACTTCCCATCTTTCTTTCGGTTCTCACTGTGCCATCGCATCAACTTGGCATGCTCTTCGTTTTTGAACAGACGTTTCAACCGTGGTATTATAGGAGCATACCACATCACCTTCACAGGAACCCTCTTCCCGGGGGGCTCGCCGTCAACATCACCAGGGTCATCTCGTCTGATCTTATACCGCAATGCACCGCATACCGGGCATGCGTTCAGATCCTTGTATGCACCGCGGTAGAGGATGCAGTCATTAGGGCATGCATGTATCTTCTCCACCTCCAATCCAAGAGGGCATACGACCTTCTTTGCTGCGTATGTACTGTCGGGCAATTCGTTATCCTTTGGAAGCTTCTTCTTCAATATTTTCAGTAGCTTCTCAAATCCTTTGTCAGCCACATCATTCTCTGCCTTCCACTGCAGCAATTCCAATATGGTACCGAGCTTTGTGTTGCCATCTTCGCAATTGGGGTATAACCCTTTTTTGTGATCCTCTAACATGCGATCAAACTTCAGCTTCTCCTTTTGACTAATGCATTGCGTCCTTGCATCGACAATGACCCGGCGGAGATCATCATCATCGGGCACATCGTCTGATTCCTCTTGATCTTCAGCAGCTTCACCCGTTGCAGCATCATTGGGCACATCGTCTGGTTCCTCTTGATCTTCATCAGCTCCCCCCGTTGCAGCATCACCGTATTCAGGGGGCACATAGTTGTCATCGTAGTCTTCTTCTTCACCGTCTTCCATCATAACCCCTATTTCTCCGTGCCTCGTCCAAACATTATAGTGTGGCATGATACCCTTGTAAAGGAGGTGGGAGTGAAGGATTTTCCGGTTAGAGTAAGACCTCGTATTCCCACATTCAGTGCATGGACAACACATAAAACCATTCTGCTTGTTTGCCTCAACTGCATCGAGAAACTCATGCACGCCCTTAATGTACTCGCGGGTGTGTCTGTAACCGTACATCCATTGCCGGTTCATCTGCGTGCATTATATATAATTAAGTGTCCAAATTAATAGAAGTTCATCATCACATTAAAACCAAAGTGCATACATAGTTCTCATCTAACAACATATAGCTCTCTAGAGCATCTAATTAATTAAACCATACATTGAAACTATGTAAAACATTTCAATGCGAAAACAAATGCGATCATAATCGCAACCAAGGTAACAATTGATCCAACGGCATAATGATACCAAGCCTCGGTATGAATGGCATATTTTCTAATCTTTCTAATCTTCAAGCGCATTGCATCCATCTTGATCTTGTGATCATCGACGACATCCGCAACATGCAACTCCAATATCATCTTCTCCTCCTCAATTTTTTTTTATTTTTTCCTTCAACAAATTGTTTTCTTCTTCAACTAAATTTAACCTCTCGACAATAGGGTCGGTTGGCATTTCTGATTCACATACATCCTAGATAAATAAAATCTATGTCACGTTGGTCGGCATAATTTTCATAAATAATAAATGAACCAATAGTTATAAAGATAATATACATACCACATCCAAATCATAGACAGGACGAGGGCCGACGGGCGGATACCAAAACCATCGCACTATATAAGATGCAATAATAAATGTAAGAAAATGATACAAGTATCTATCTAAACATACAAGTAAGAATATTTTTCCTTTCAGAAAGAAGATAAGAACAAGAGGCTCACCACGGTGGTGTCGGTGATGAGATCGGCGCGGGTGATCGACGGCGGTGAAGACGGGGACGGGGCGTGACGGACCGCTAAATCTAGACAAATCTCGAGGAAAATGGAGGTTGGAGGTCGAGCTTCGAGAGGAGAAAGCTTAAGTAGTGTGGCTCGGGCATTCCATCGAACACCTCATGTGCATAGGAGGTGAGCTAGAGCACCACAAAGCCCTCTCCCCCTCGGCCAGAGAAAAACAGAGCACTGGGGTGCTCTGCTCGCGAGCGAGGGGTATATATAGGCACCTCATTGGTCCCGGTTGGTGACATGAGCCGGGACTAATGGGGAGCCTTTGGTCCCGGTTCAAGCCACCAACCGGGACCAATGGTGGTGGGCCAGGAGCGAGGCCCATTGGTCCTAGTTCATCCCACCATCCGGGACCAAAAGGTCCAGATGAACCGGGACCAATGGCCCACGTGGCCCGGCCGGCCCCCTAGGCTCACGAACCGGGACCAATGCCCACATTGGTCCCGGTTCTAGACTGAACCGGGACTAATGGGCTGACCCAGCCTGGACCAAAGCCCTGTTTTCTACTAGTGATAACTAATAAAATGCTAATACATGTGCCAAAAAGTAATATCATTGAAAACTATGTTCAAATACGAATCCAATGATATAGTTTTTGGTGACATGTATTATTATTATTTTAGTTAAATCTATGGTCAAAGTTTGGCACAAAATACTAAAGGGGCTAATAAACCAGGAGGTAGGTAGTATGATACTGGAGTGTTCCTGCGGGCCTGCCTGACAAACTGACGTGTCTTCTTTGGGCAGAGCGTTCGAGTTATTTTACACTAGCAGACCATCTGAATTTTTGTGTAAGGCTCCCGTTTAGTAAACTAGCCAGATCCTCAAGCATTGTCATTTCTCTCGCCACCAAATTGGTAGGCGCTTTTGGTTTCTATAAAAACGTTTGCCAAGCATCAGAATCATTGACCCACCTCCATTGTCACACAAAACCGCCATTTGTGCCCATCTGAGCGTTTTCCCCTCCCCCACCAAGGATGTCGCCATTCCCTAGCATCAAGGACGTCGCCATTCCTTGTGGCCACCAGAGCTTCTTCCCATCCTCATCCACAAAGCAGGTATTTGTCCACTCCTCGTCTTACAAGTGACGCTGGCTACTAAGACTCGTGAGGCCCTGAACACGAGCTTGAGGATCCTCGCCAACCAAGATGAAACGTTGCGCATGTACCATTCTTGTATAACAGACCTGGAGGTCGGCAACAAGCTTTTGATTAACGCCCTCACAAGCGTCACCATACCACCACTAGATAAAAATACAAGTACCAATAAAAAAGGAGAATAAATGAATCCACCCAAATTAGCGTGTTAAGCTTGGGGGAATTTTGAGGCCCTTTGTATCCCATGTCGCTTTTTAGTTAAAATTTCAATTAGAAGTCTTTTGCTTGGTTTAAATAAATGTGGACAATCATGCTTCCTAGACTAAGGGTGGAGTCTCACCCAATGAGTCATGGATGATTAGATGGATGCTTCATGTTGATGTTTTGCTTGAATTTGCTTTGAATCTTAGACCTTGCTGTACACTAAGTATTTCTGCTTAAAGAAGATGATTATAAGTCTTCCACACCTTTAGTATAAATCAAGAGGAAGAGGTTGACAACTTGATGGGATAGGCCACCATCATTTTCAGTTTCCCTTGTGATTGCTTGGAGAAATCAAAAACTCATGATCGAGGTATGAAGTTGGGCAAGCCACTTGTCGGTGTCAAAACTGGCAGACCACGGGGTAGAGGGTCCTGAGCTGTGGATCTCGAATCGATGGTAACAAGGATGAAGAAGATGGTGTTTAACCAGGTTAAGGCCCTCTCGAAGAGGTAATACCCTGCATCCTACTTCTGATTATATTAATGAGATGTATCGAGTACAAGCTTGATCTACCTCGAGATGGTAAGGATCAATGGTTCTAACCCTAGGGTTAGGTGAATGAGTTTGTGTATATGTCCCCTCTACGAGCTAAACCCTTTGGCTTATATACATGCCAAGCAGGGTATCTAGGGTTACATAGTGGGTTACAGATCCGGGATGCGCATGGAGGTGACACGATATGTCTTGGAGTATTCGTCAGGTCTTCGGTAAATGTGCTCTCGATCGCGCCCAGATGTGAGCCTTTCGGAGTCCTTCCATACGCAAATGAGGGCCTCTAAGCCCAACCCGGAGTCCACGGGCCGGCTAGGTTGGTATCCTCTTGTCCAGGACACTGTTTGTAGCCCTCGAACTGGTCTTCGACGCCAATAACGACGTCCTTGAACTTCGGGTTCGGACCTGGCCAAGATCTTTAGTACTGCGTTTTGATAAGCTATCATTTTTGAGTCCTTGGCGTCAAACTCACCATTCACCTGGGAGATAGCAAGGTTGAAATCGCTTCGGACCTCGAGGCATTTTACACCCATCGAGACTGCTATCCGGAGCCCATGCAAGATGGCTTCGTATTCGGCCGCATTTTTAGCATCAGTGTACATGATCTGCAGTACATACTGTTGTGGTTTTGTCACGACAGATGCCCTAGTGAAAGGACTTAGGTGTGCAGCCATCACGACGTAGGTTAGCTTGAAGGGGTTGAGCAGGACGAAAGACACAAGGTTTACCCAGGTTCGGCCCCTCACAACGAGGTAAAATCCCACGTCCTGCTTTGGTTGTATTGATTGTGTATCGATTACAAGGGAGCGAAATCGCTTGAACTAGCTATCGATCAATTGTTTCCTCTGTTAACCCGCCGCAGGGTCTCACCTTTATATACACAGGTCGAGGCCCTGGGCTTACAAGAGTCTAAGTCAGATCACACAACATGACCAACTCGGGTTCTAAGCCGCCCTACCTTGCCAGGCAAGTCGCCATCGGGCGGCTCACACCTCCAAGTCTTGGGCCCTCAATAGGCCCGCATCTTAGCCTCCTCCAGTCTTCATATCTTCTTAGGCCCATTTAAGCCTTTACTCTTGAGTCGCCAATAGTGTAACCCAACCTCTCCTGGGCGGGTCACACTGAGGGGTTATACCTCCAACACATACCGAATACTATCACCTGTTTGGTGATGTGAGCACTACTCCAGCACCTAGCTCAGCGAGCATTTTTGAGCCGTCGAAGTACATGGTCCAATGGAAATATGTGTTGTACTCTCTAGGGAGTTCGACTTCTGTCCATTCGGCTATGAAGTGTGCCAACACCTGAGATTTAATAGTTCGACGCGACCGATATGTTATCTCAAAGGGCAAGAGCTCAATGGCCCATTTGGCTATACGCCCTGTAGCATCCCTGTTGCTAATTATATCACCGAGGGGACTTCATACGTCACATTTATCGAGCATTCCTGAAAATAATGCTAAAGTTTTTGTGACGCCATAAAGACGACATAATGCTACTTCTTGAGCTTGCGTTGGTTTTTCCCTTGAGGAGGAAAGGGTGATGCAACAAAGTAGCGATAAGTATTTCCCTCAGTTAAGAACCAAGGTATCAATCCAGTAGGAGGAACACACAAGTCTCCAATAGTTCTACGTGCACAAACAAACAAGTACTTGCACCCAACACAATAAAGGGTTTGTCAATCCCATCACGATTACTTGCAAGGATGAGATCTGATAGGGATAGGTGTTAAGGATAAATAAAAGTGCAAAATAAAATAAAAGGTAAATAAATTGTAGCAAGGTATTTTTGTGTTTTTGATTTTATAGATCAAAAGCAATATGATAAAAGGTAGACCCCGGGGCCATAGTTTTCACTAGAGGCTTCTCTCTCGAAAGAAAGTATATGGTGGGTAAACAAATTACTGTTGAGCAATTGATCAAAAAGTGCATAGTTGTGATGATATCCAAGTCAATGATTATGTATATCGGCATCACGTCCGAGACAAGTAGGCCGACTCCTGCCTGCATCTACGACTATTACTCCACACATCGACCACTATCCAGCATGCATCTAGTGTATTAAGTTAACAAGAACGGAGTAACGCCTTAAGCAAGATGACATGATGTAGAGGGATAGATCCAATCAATATGAACAAACCCCATCTAAAAGGATCGATATGGTTTACTAGAGGGGGGGGGAATAGGTAACTAACAATTTTTAGCTTTTCTTCACAAAATAGGTAAAGCAATAAATAGGTTGTCTAGATATGCAACTAGGTGAGCAACCTATATGATGCTAGCAATGACAACAACAAGTGCAAGCAAATGATACAACACAACAATATCTTGCACAAAGTAAAGGTAAGAGATAACCAAAAGTGGAGCCGGTGGAGACGAGGATGTGTTACCGAAGTTCCTTCCCTTTGAAAGGAAGTACATCACCGTTGGAGCGGTGTGGAGGCACAATGCTCCCCAAGAAGCCACTAGGGCCGCCGTATTCTCCTCACACCCTCACACATTGCGAGATGCCGTGATTCCACTAGTGGTGCCCTTGAAGGCGGCAACGGAACCTTTACAAACAAGGTTGGGGCAATCTCCACAACTTGATTGGAGGCTTCCAACACCACCACGGAGCTTCACCACAAAGGAATGTGGCTCCGAGGTGACCTCAACCATCTAGGGTGCTCAAACACCCAAGAGTAATAAGATCCACAAGGGATTAGTGGGGGAATCAAATTTCTCTTGGTGGAAGTGTAGATCCGGGACTTCTCAACCAATCCCTAGAAAATCAATAAGTTTGATTGGCTAGGAAGAGAGTTCGGGCGAAAATAAGCTTTTAGAGCAATAATTGAGTTAGGGTAGGAAGAGGTGGGTCTTCTTGAGGAAGAAGACCCCCCTTTATAGTGGGGGGGGGTGAAGGAAATATGCTCTAGAGGCAATAATAAAGTTATTATTTATTTCCTTATATCATGATAAATGCTTATTATTCATGCTAGAATTGTATTAACCGGAAACTTAGTACATGTGTGAATACATAGACAAAAACAGAGTGTCCCTAGTATGCCTCTACTTGACTAGCTCATTTATCAAAGATGGTTATGTTTCCTAACCATAGACATGTGTTGTCATTTGATAAACGAGATCACATCATTAGGAGAATGATGTGATGGACAAGACCCATCCGTCAGCTTAGCATTATGATCGTTACAGTTTCATTGTTACTGCTTTCTTCATGACCTATACATGTTCCTATGACCATGAGATTATGCAACTCCCAAATACCGGAGGAACACTTAGTGTGCTATCAAACATCACAACGTAACTAGGTGATTACAAAGATGCTCTACAGGTGTCTCCAATGGTGTTTGTTGAGTTGGCATAGATCGATGTTAGGATTTGTCACTCTGAGTTTCGGAGAGGTATCTCTGGGCCCTCTCGGTAATGCACATCACTATAAGCCTTGCAAGCAATATGACTAATGAGTTAGTTGCGGGATGATGCATTATAGAACGAGTAAAGAGACTTGCCGGTAACGAGATTGAACTAGGTATGATGATACCAACGATCGAATCTCGGGCAAGTAACATACCAATGACAAAGGGAACAACGTATGTTGTTATGCGGTTTGACCGATAAAGATCTTCGTAGAATATGTAGGATCCAATATGAGCATCTAGAGATTTTCATTCGAAAGATGGCGACTCCCACCTCCCACCCACCCTAACCCCTAGCCGTCGCCACGCCACCGGCGATCTCCACACCTAGCCGTGGTTTTTGCCATCTGATCCACTCATCGTCTCCGGCGTCCTCTCCCGAAGCCCCTGGTTGTCATCTCAATGGCTGTTCATGCGTCCATCTCTCTAGGGTTTGATTTCAACCCAGGGATGGGCTTGGCTCAGGAGATCTGGCACTCTTTTCACCGTCCTGTTCATCCATAGGAAGATTCTGGCCACTTCATCATGGTTGTCTTGTTCACTAGGCATTCTTTCAGATTATCTGAGGAGAATATAGCCCTGGCTTTGGAATCAGCAATCGGTGGATATTGTTCTCAGCTAGAGGTTTCATGCCTACGTGACCAAGTTTTCTCTTTTCATGTCTCTTCCAAAGAAGTTGGGTTTCTTATTCTGCATCAATGTAGCTTTGTTTGCCCTCAGTTTAAGTGTTTCTTCCATCTCTGGGGCCATGGTGGCCCGGATTGGACGAAGGAATTTTGTCTATGGCGGATTGAATGTAATGAGGAGTGGACAGTGGTTAGTCCATCTAAGCGTCGTGCCAATCTAGGTTTATTAGCCATGAAAATCCACCTGTCAATTCCTCTCTTCGCTCTACTTCTAGGTCTGGCCCTGCTAAGAGGCTAAGATTTGCTACTTTCATGAAGTATGATGCTTGTAAGGGTTATCGCTATTGCCCCACTGCTGATGAAATTTTGACTATCCACGAGGCTGGTTATGTTGTTGACTATCCTGAAAACCCGGCCTCCACAACGCCGGGCAGCTCTCCATTACCATCATCCCCTCCAGCCAGCCCAACCTCGCCGCCGGTGAAAATTCAGTTTGGATCCTTTCCTCCATCTCCGCGATCGGTTGGTTCGCTAAGCGGTAATCCCGGATCTCCTGGGATTTCAAAATCACCTGGGCCCATTCCAATGGTTACTTTCCTTTCGGACAACCCCATCACTCCATCATGTGCTTTAGGCCCGGCCCATGGATCCTCCGCAGACAGTCCTCGCACTCCACCACGTATTTTGGACATGGCCCATGGATCCTCCTTGGATAGCCCAATTATGTTATCTGATGATGATTCGTCTGGCACTACATCTCCGGCTTGTCTTCCGTCACCAAAGGAAATTGTGGATGATTTACAGAGTTTCAATGAGATGATTGAGGATTTGGCAGTGATACGTTTCCGTCGTATCTACTTTTCCAAACACTTTTGCCCTTGTTTTGGACTCTAACTTGCATGATTTGAATGGAACTAACCCGGACTGACGCTGTTTTCAGCAGACTTTCCATGGTGTCATTTATGTGCAAAAACAAAAGTTCTCGAAATGACCTGAAACTCCACGGAACGTATTTTTGGAAAATATTAAAAATACTGGAAGAAGAATCCACGTCAGGGGGCCCACACCCTATCCACGAGGGTGGGGGGCATGCCCCCTGCCTCGTGGGCCCCCTGACGCTCCACCGACCTCAACTCCAACTCCATATATTCGTGTTCGGGGAGAAAAAAATCAGAGAGAAGGATTCATCGCGTTTTACAATACGGAGCCGCCGCCAAGCCCTAAAACCACTCGGGAGGGCCGATTTGGAGTCTGTTCGGGGCTCCGGAGAGGGGAATCCATCGCTGTCGGTGTCAAAACCGGCGGATCTCGGGTAGGGGGTCCCGAACTGTGCGTCTAGGCCGGATGGTAACAGGAGGCAAGGGACATGAAGTTTTACCCAGGTTCGGGCCCTCTCGATGGAGGTAAAACCCTACGTCCTGCTTGATTAATATTGATGATATGGGTAGTACAAGAGTAGATCTACCACGAGATCGAAGAGGCTAAACCCTAGAATCTAGCCTATGGTATGATTGTTGATGTGTACGTTGTCCTACGGACTAAAACCCTCCGGTTTATATAGACACCGGATAGGGTTAGGGTTACATAGAGTCGGTTACAATGGTAGGAGATCTACATATCCGTATCGCCAAGCTTGCCTTCCATGCCAAGGAAAGTCCCTCCCGGACACGGGACGAAGTCTTCAATCTTGTATCTTCATAGTCCAGGAGTCCGGCTAAAGGTATAGTCCGGCTATCCGAACACCCCCTAATCTAGGACTCCCTCAGTAGCCCCTGAACCAGGCTTCAATGACGACGAGTCCGGCACGCAGATTGTCTTCGGCATTGCAAGGCGGGTTCCTCCTCCAAGTACTTCGTAGAAGATTTTGAACACAAAGATAGTGTCCGGCTCTGCAAACTAAGTTTCCACATATTGCCATAGAGAGAATAATATTTACACCAATCTAGTCTGCTAACGTATTCCGTAGCGTGACACACCACGGCCAAGCCTTTATCCGAGTCATTTCATTATCCCACCTCAGCGCGTTATGCGAGGCGGTTTTCTTGGCACGTCTTGTTAAAGCAGAGATCGTGTCCCCTTATCCCGGGATTCTCATCAATACGGGCGTGGGTAACCCAACCGCGCCATTGATTACAGCTCTTGGAGATAAGCGAGTTTTACCAGGCTGGTGGGGACATGTAGTTGCGTCCACCCATATATGGGGATACAGACCCACCTCTTCACCTACGCCTTCTTCCTCCTTCGCCTATCCATTCTTGCGCACTCGAGCTCTAGCACCCAAGTCCGCACTCCCCACCTCAACCTTCTCCAGCCATGTCCAGAGCGGGAGGCAAGTGGATGGTCTCCTCCGTCACGGAGGGACATATCAAAAAGCTGAGGAAGGCCGGATACCTGTCTAACGACATCGCGTACCGGCTCCCCGAAAAGGGACAGCTCATCCCCACCCCTAGGCCCCATGAGAGGGTGGTGTTCCTCCCCCATTTCCTCCGCGGACTGGGCTTCCCTCTCCACCCATTCGTCCCGGGGCTCATGTTCTACTACGGCCTGGATTTCCACGATCTGGCCCCGAAGTTCTTCCTCAACATCTCGGTGTTTATCATCGTGTGCGAGGCCTTCCTCCGCATCCGCCCCCATTTTGGCCTATGGCTCAAGACTTTCAACGTCAAGCCGAAGGTGGTGCGCGACAACCAGGCGGAGTGCGGAGGCGCCATGCTGGGCAAGATGGCCAATGTCCTATGGCTCGAGGGCTCCTTTGTGGAGACCCTGAAGGTGTGGCAATCGGGGTGGTTTTACATCACCGAGCCGCACGACGCCAAATGGGTTGCACCCCTCGAGTTCCAATCCAGACCCCCTATGCGGCTCACCTCCTGGAAGGAGATGGGCCTGTCTTGGGGTAAAAAAGGAGAGTTGACCGGACTCCAAACATGCATCCAAACCCTGGTGGACAAGAAACTCAAACTTGTCAATGTAGTCCAGGTTATGCTCATCCGCCTGTTCCTCCCGTGTCAACAACGGGCTTTCAACCTGTGGGAGTTCGACCCGGCGCGGCACCAAACTCTGAGCAGGCTCTTCGACACAACGTACGAAGATGCCTGGAAGGTGCTTTTCAAAGGCGCCGAGGCTCCCGCATCCGCTACCGAGGATCGCGGATTGAGTGCGCAGCGTCACGCTCTCGCGGTAAGCTGTTTTTTCCTTTTATAGGGTATCAGTTTTCATAGTTTGATAGGATTGGCAGGTGACGTCCGGACAGATCAACTGTCCGGCTCCTTTGCCCGAAGGCACAGTGGACGCTCGCTTGGCGAAGCTGCTAGTTCCGGCACCCTATGTGGTGCCGGAGAAGAAGGCCGCGAAAAAGGCCGCGGGGACTCGAAAGAGTGCCCGGCGCCAGGAGATGTCGGATCCATCATCTGATGGTTCCGAGGCGCATTCCTCCCGTGAAGACGAGGAGGAAGAAGAGGAGAACTCTCCCCCTCCAGCGGGAGGAGAGAAGAAAAGGAAGGCCGCCCTCTCTGGGGAGGCCGGAGGGTCCAAGAAGGGGAAAACCCTTCCTCCAGACTACTCCACCGACGCTGACGGCGGAGAGGAGTGGCAGCCCAGGGCCAAGCCCCTGGCAAAATCGTAAGTATCCGGATACCAGAGTAATTCATAGTATTCGTTTATTGCACAGCTTTCCCTTACGTCGAATATGTTCATGCAGCCCACCCAAAGACCGTCTCGACGCGTCGTCGAGCGGCTCACTGGACTCGTCGGATGTGAACTCGCTTCCGACGGCTTCCTCCCCCCGCCCTATGGACGACACCGAAGTGTTGTCCCAACAGGTTCCAAGCCGGGAGGAGGTGGTCCTGGAGGCGTCGCAGGGCGACCTCCCGGACTCCAGGAGTAAAGGGGATGAAACCCCTCAGGGCTCCAAGTCCGGCTCTAGGCCGGACACCGCTCCGGAACCTTCAAAGGTTCCAGAGTCCAGCGGGGGACCTCCTTCCAAGAGGAGCAAGTCCACCGTGCTGGCGGCCCCCATCCAACCGGAGGCGCCAGACAATATGTTGGAGGCGCTCCAAGGCGCCTCCATCGACGAGGAGCACCGCACTATTATGAGTGCGGTGGTCCAGAAGGTTCAGTCCGCCAAGAGCGGAC
>NC_053023.1:698816229-698868914 GCF_003073215.2 Triticum urartu
CTATGGCTAAGTGAGAGTGATAAAGCATTATTAGTCCGGTTGCCTTGTTCGTTGTGCTGAGCACCTCCCTCGAAGGACCCAAACATGGGAACAAGAGTGCTCAGGTTTATCCCGAACACCCCAGCACTCGTGGCATGGGGGCAGAAGCCAAGGACTAGCCATCTTTCAAATTGGATAAACAGCCAAATAGAAGGTAATATTTTAAATTCTAACAAGCGTTGCATAGCGAATATGAAACAAGTTTTCATAAATACAGGATAAAACGAGCAAGTTTACTCAAATATTACATCTTTCGAACACTCATCTGCGATAAGACGGGCACCCGGCAGAACACCCTCGTAATACATCTCGGGGTGGCGGTGCTCCTTGCCCTCTGGCGGCCCCTCCTTGATCAGCTTCACGGCGTCTAGCTTGACCCACTGCATTTTTACACGGGCGAAGCCCGGCGTGCACCTTCAATGCAGACGGATCGCTTGACGACCTCCAGCCATGGGCAGGCATCCACAAGCCGCCTCACCAGGCCGAAGAAGCTGTTCGGAAGGGCGTCGCCAGGCCACAACCGGACTATGAAGCCCTTCATGGCCTGATCGGCCGCCTTATGTAGCTCGACCATCTGCTTCAGCTGGTCGCTCATTGGCACCGGATGTTCGGCCTCAGCATACTAAGACCAGAACAGCTTCTCCGTCGAGCTTCCGTCCTCAACCTGGTAAAATTGTGCGGCATCGGACACACTGCGGGGCAAATCTGCGAATGCTCCTGAAGAGCTCCGGATTCGGGTAAGTAATCGGTAATTCACTTTTACATGCTTGCTTTGCATATAGAAAGCCTTACCCGCCGCTATCTTCTTCATCGCGTCGATCTCCTGAAGGTCCTTCTGGGCCTCGGCCTTAGCACTCTTCGCGCTCTCACGGGTCGCGGCAAGCTCAGACTCTCACGTCTTCAAGTCAAGCTCCAACGCCTCGTGCTTCGTCACGAGAGCCTGGAGCTCTTGCTGCACCTCGCGCACCCGAGCCTCGTGCCTCTCTCGCTCGGTGCACTCCTTGGCCGCAGTATCTTTGGTCTTGGTCAGCGCTTGCTTCAGGGTCGCCACCTCGGTCATGGCCCCTGGCAAAACATACAATGATCCTGTCATTTTGCAATCGCGTCCTTTTTTATATATACATATATCTATAGAAGGGGTATTACTTACCCTCGTTCTCCTCGAGCTGCCTCTTGACAAGGCCGAGGTCTTTCTTGGACCCATCGAGGTCCTGCTTCAGTACAGCGACCTCCGCAGTTAGTGCGGTGGACGCCAGCAGAGAAGCCTGCATATGCATATTGACATACTTATATTAGACTCCTGCGATATTATTTGATCCTCTGCTCGGCTTTTCTTTGTGAATACCGAACAAAGCATCAGGGGCTACTTTCTATGAGGTAATACTTCTACTACATTTTAACACATTTACCTCGAAGCCTGTTAGAAGGCTGGCACAGGCTTCAGTCAATCCGCTCTTGGCGGACTGAACCTTCTGGATCACCGCTGGAAGCGCTGCGAAGCGCTTCCAGCAGGTTGTCATGTGCCTCTGGATGGGCAGAGGTCACCGGCACAGGCGTTTTGCCCCTCTTAGAAGGGGACCGCCTGCCCGAGCTCGGAACCGTTGGAGGGTCCGGCATGGTGTTCGGCTGAGGGCCGAACTCGGAGCTCTCTGGGACCCGGTCCCCTCGGCTCCCAGAGTCCGGAAGGTCGCCTTGAGGCGCCTCCGGGACTGTCCCCCCTTGATCTGGTGCCTCTTGAGACAACACCTCGGTGTCGTCGGCTGGATGAGGGGAGGTGGTGGTCGGGACTGGATCGCTATCCATGTCCGATGAGCCCAGGGAGCCGTCCGATGATACCTCGATATTGGCTCGGGGCGGCCTGCACAATTGAGTTCGGCGTTAGGAAAAGTAGTGCGACAAAGGAATCCTATGGGTAACTTTGGTATCTGAATACTTACAATCTCCCCGGGGGCTTGGCCCTGGGCAACCACTCGTCTTCACTTTCGTCGGTGGCGGTGGAGCTGTCCGGAAGGATTGTCCTTCCCTTCTTGGACCCTCCGGCCTCCCCAGTTGGGGCGGCCTTCCTTTTCTTGTCTCCCCCAGTCGGTGGGGGAGCCTCTTCTTCCTCTTCCTCGTCTTCGGGGGAAGAGTGCGCCGCAGAGTTATGGGAGGTGAGTCCGACGATGCCTGGCGTCGGGAACTCTTTCGAGCTCCCTTGGCCTTCTTGGTCTTCTCCGGCACCTTATAAGGGGCCGGAGTCAACATCTTCACCAGAAGGGCGTCTGCGGGGCCTTCGGGCAAAGGAGCCGGACAGTCGATCTGTCCGGCCATCTTCTGCCAGTCCTGTCAAAGGCACGGGAGTTTAGATCCCGCATAGAGTCAATCTATATAAAAAAACAAGTATCCTGTGAAAGGTAAAACAGCTTACCGCACTGGCTTGGCGCTTCACGCTGAATCCGTGATCCTCAGTAATGGGGGGAGGGACCTCGGCGCTCTTGAAAAGCACCCTCCAGGCATCTTCATGAGTCGTGTCGAAGATCCTGTTCAGAGTTCGGTGCTGCGCCGGGTGGAACTCCCACAAGGTGAACTCCCGTTGTTGGCACGGGAGTATCCGGCGGATGAGCATAACCTGGACTATGTTGACGAGCTTGAGCTTCTTGTCCACCATGTTTTGAATACATGTCTGGAGTCCGGTCAGCTCTTTTGAATTACCCTAGGACAGGCCCTTCTCTTTCCAGGAGGTGAGCCGCATGGGGATGCCAGATCGGAACTCAAGGGCCGCTACCCATGCGGGGTCGCGCGGCTGATATAGAACCACCCCGATTGCCACCCCTTTATGGTTTCCACAAAGGAGCCCTCGAGCCATGTTATGTTGGGCATCTTGCCCACCATGGCGCCTCTGCACTCTGCCTGGCGGCCGCCCACCACCTTCGGCTTGACATTGAAGGTCTTCAGCCATAAGCCGAAGTGGGGCTTGATGCGGAGGAAGGCCACGCACACGATGATAAACGCCGAGATGTTGAGGATGAAGTTCGGGGCCAGATCGTGGAAATCTAGGCCGTAATAAAACATGAGCCCCCGAACGAAGGGATGGAGAGGGAATCCCAGTCCGCAGAGGAAATGGGTGAGGAATACCACCCTCTCATGGGGCCTGGGGGTGGGGATGAGCTGCCCCTCATCTGGGAGCCGGTGCGCGATGTTGTCGGGCAGGTATCCGGCTCTCCTCAGTTTCTTAACGTCTCCCTCCGTGACGGAGGAGACCATCCACTTGCCTCCCGCTCCAGACATGGTTGGAGAAGGTTGAGATGGAAGTGAGTACTTGGGCGCTAGAGCTCGAGTGTGCGGGAGCGGATGAGCAAAGGAGGAAGAAGGCGTGGATAGAAAGGTGAATCCTTATCCCTTTATATGGGCGGACAAAACTAAGCGTCCCCACTTGCCTGGTAAAACTCGCTTATCCCCCAGCGCCGCAATTGATGGCGCGGTTGGGTTACCCATGCCCGTATTGATGAGAATCCCGTAATAAGGGGACACAATCTCTGCTTTGATAAGACGTGTCGAAAAACTGCCTCGCGTTATGTGCGGGGCTGGTTAAAAGAAACGGTTCGAATAATCACCGGGCCATGACGTAACGTCGTGTTGCCAAAACAAGCCAGCAAATTAGATCTGCGAAAATATTATCCTCTCTATGGTGGAATGTGGAACTTATTTTGCAGGGTCGGACACTACCCTCGTATTCAAATTCTTCTGTGATGTATTCAGAGAAGGAACCCGCCTTGCAATGTCGAAGACAATACTGCACGTTGGACTCATCATCATTGAAGCCTGGTTCAGGGGCTACTGAGGGAGTCTTGGATTAGGGGGTCTCCGGACAGCCGGACTATCTCCATTGGCCGGACTGTTAGACTATGAAGATACAAGATTGAAGACTTCGTCTCGTGTCCGGATGGAACTCTACTTGGCGTGGAAGGCAAGCTAGGAAATATGCATATGGATATCTCCTCCTTTGTAACCGACCTTGTGTAACCCTAACCCTCTCCGGTGTCTATATAAACCGAATGGTTTTAGTCTGTAGGACAACAATCACAACATACAATCACACCATAGGCTAGCTTCTAGGGTTTAGCCTCTCTGATCTCGTGGTAGATCTACTCTTGTACTACCCATATCATCAATATTAATCAAGCAGGACGTAGGGTTTTACCTACATCAAGAGGGCCCGAACCTGGGTAAAACATCGTGTCCCCTGCCTCCTGTTACCATCTGCCTTAGACGCATAGTTCGGGACCCCCTACCCGAGATCCGCCGGTTTTGACACCGACATTGGTGGTTTCATTGAGAGTTCCTCTATGTCGTCGCCGTTAGGCTTGATGGCTCCTACTATCATCGATGGCAATGTAGTCCAGGGTGAGACTTTTCTCCCCGGATAGATCTTCGTGTTCGGCGGCTTTGCACTGCGGGCCAATTCGCTTGGCCATCTGGAGTAGATTGAAAGTTACACCCCTGGCCACCAGGTCAGGTTTGGAAGCTTAAACTACACGGCCGATATCCGTGGAGACTTGATCCTCGACAGGTTCGAGCCTCTGCCTTGTGCGTCATGTTGGGGAACATTGCAGAAAACAAAAAATTTCCTACGGTTTCACCAAGATCCATCTAGGAGTTCATCTAGCAATGAGTGATCGGATTGCATCTACATACCTTTGTAGATCACGCGCGGAAGCATTCAAAGAACGGGGATGAGGAAGGCGTACTCGACGTGATCCAAATCACCGGAGATCCTAGCGCCGAACGGACGGCACCTCCGTGTTCAACACACGTACGGTCAGCGTAACGTCTCCTCCTTGTTGATCCAGCAAGGGGAAGGAGAGGTTGAGGAAGATGGCTCCAGCAGCAGCACGACGGCGTGGTGGTGGTGGAGCTGCAGTACTCCGTCAGGGCTTCGCCAAACTCTACGGAGGAGGAGGAGGTGTTGGAGAGGGAGATGGAGGCGCCAGGGCTTAGGTGTGAGAGGCCCTCCTTCCCCACTATATATAGGGAGCCTAGGGGGGGCACCGGCCCTAGGAGATGCAATCTCCTAGGGGGGGCGGCGGCCAAGGGAGGAATCCCTCCTCCCCAAGGCACCTAGGAGGTGCCTTCCCCTTTTAGGACTCTTCCTTTCTTGATCTCCTGGCGCATGGGCCTCTTGGGGCTGGTGCCCTTGGCCCATATAGGACAAGGCGCACACCCCTACAGCCCATGTGGCCCCCCGGGGCAGGTGGCCCCACCCGGTGGACCCCCGGGACCCTTCCGGTGGTCCCGGTACAATACCGGTGACCCCGAAACTTGTCCCGACGGCCGAAATAGCACTTCCTATATATAATTCTTTACCTCCGGACCATTCCGGAACTCCTCATGATGTCCGGGATCTCATCCGGGACTCCGAACAACATTCAGGTTACTGCATATACATATCCCTACAACCCTAGCGTCACCGAGCCTTAAGTGTGCAGACCCTACGGGTTCGGGAGACATGTAGACATGACCGAGATCGCTCTCCGGTCAATAACCAACAGCGGGATCTGGTTTGTGACTTAGAGTCATCCAGATATACACGTATCCGGTTTGTGACTTAGAGTCATCCAGATCTGTGTCGAAGCTAGCGTCGACGTAACCTTTTACAATGAGCTCTTCGTCACCTCCATAAACAAGAAACATTTCCTTAGTCCTTTTTAGGTACTTCAGGATATTCTTGACCGTTGTCCAGTGTTCCTTGCCGGGATTACTTTGGTACCAACCTACCAAACTTACAGCAAGGTTTACATCAGGTCTGGTACACAGCATGGCATACATAATAGAACCTATGGCTGAGGCATAGGGGATGACACTCATCTCTTCTATATCTTCTGCCGTGGTCGGACATTGAGCTGAGCTCAATTTCACACCTTGCAACACAGGTAAGAACCCCTTCTTAGACTGGTCCATATTGAACTTCTTCAATATCTTATCAAGGTATGTGCTTTGTGAAAGACCTATGAGGCGTCTTGATCTATCTCTATAGATCTTGATGCCTAATATATAAGCAGCTTCTCCAAGGTCCTTCATTGAAAAACTCATATTCAAGTAGGCCTTAATGCTGTCCAAAAGTTCTATATCATTTCCCATCAAAAGTATGTCATCTACATATAATATGAGAAATGCTACAGAGCTCCCACTCACTTTCTTGTAAACACAGGCTTCTCCATAAGTCTGTGTAAACCCAAACGCTTTGATCATCTCATCAAAGCGAATGTTCCAACTCCGAGATGCTTGCACCAGCCCATAAATCGAGCGTTGGAGCTTGCATACCTTGTCAGCATACTTAGGATCGACAAAACCCTCCGGCTGCATCATATACAATTCTTCCTTAAGGAAACCATTAAGGAATGCCGTTTTGACGTCCATTTGCCATATTTCATAATCATACAATGCGGCAATTGCTAACATGATTCGGACGGACTTTAGCTTCGCTACCGGTGAGAAAGTCTCATCGTAGTCAACCCCTTGAACTTGTCGATAACCCTTAGCGACAAGCCGAGCTTTATAGATGGTCACATTACCATCCGCGTCTGCCTTCTTCTTAAAGATCCATTTATTTTCTATGGCTCGCCGCTCAACAGGCAAGTCAGTCAAAGTCCATACTTTGTTTTCATACATGGATCCTATCTCGGATTTCATGGCTTCTAGCCATTTGTCGGAATCCGGGCCCGCCATCGCTTCTTCATAGTTCGAAGGTTCACCGTTGTCTAACAACATGATTTCCAAGACAGGGTTGCCGTACCACTCTGGTGCGGAACGTGTCCTTGTGGACCTATGAAGTTCAGTAGCAACTTGATCTGAAGTTTCATGATCATCATCATTAACTTCCTCTCTAGTCGGTGCAGGCACCTCAGGAACATTTTCTTGAGTTGCGCCATTTTCCGGTTCAAGAGGTAATACTTCATCAAGTTCTACTTTCCTCCCACTTACTTCTTTCGAGAGAAACTCATTCTCTAGAAAGGATCCATTCTTGGCAACAAAGATCTTGCCTTCGGATCTGAGGTAGAAGGTATACCCAATAGTTTCTTTAGGGTATCCTATGAAGACGCATTTTTCCGACTTGGGTTCGAGCTTTTCAGGTTGAAGTTTCTTGACATAAGAATCGCATCCCCAAACTTTTAGAAACGACAGCTTAGGTTTCTTCCCAAACCGTAATTCATACGGTGTCGTCTCAACGGATTTCGACGGAGCCCTATTTAAAGTGAATGCGGCAGTCTCTAAAGCATAGCCCCAAAAAGATAGCAGTAAATCGGTAAGAGACATCATAGATCGCACCATATCTAATAGAGTGCGATTACGACGTTCGGACACACCATTACGCTGAGGTGTTCCAGGCGGCGTGAGTTGTGAAACTATTCCACATTTTCTTAAGTGTGTGCCAAACTCGTGACTCAAGTATTCTCCTCCATGATCTGATCGCAGGAACTTGATTTTCCTGTCACGTTGATTCTCAACCTCACTCTGAAATTCCTTGAACTTTTCAAAGGTCTCAGACTTGTGTTTCATTAAGTAGACATACCCATATCTACTCAAGTCATCATTGAGGGTGAGAACATAACGATAGCCACCGCGAGCCTCAACACTCATTGAACCGCACACATCAGTATGTATGATTTCCTATAAGTTGGTTGCTCGCTCCATTGTTCCTGAGAACGGAGTCTTGGTCATTTTACCCATGAGGCATGGTTCGCACGTGTCAAATGATTCGTAATCAAGAGACTCTAAAAGTCCATCTGCATGGAGCTTCTTCATGCGTTTGACACCTATGTGACCAAGGCGGCAGTGCCACAAGTATGTGGGACTATCATTATCAATCTTACATCTTTTGGTACTCACACTATGAATATGTGTAGCATTACGCTCGAGATTCATTAAGAATAAACCATTCACCATCGGAGCATGCCATAAAACATATCTCTCATATAAATAGAACAACCATTATTCTCGGATTTAAATGAGTAGCCATCTCGAATTAAACGAGATCCTGATACAATGTTCATGCTCAAACTTGGCACTAAATAACAATTATTGAGGTTTAAAACTAATCCCGTAGGTAAATGTAGAGTAGCGTGCCGACGGCGATCACATCGACCTTGGAACCATTCCCGACGCGCATCGTCACCTCGTCCTTCGCCAGTCTCCGCTTATTCCGCAGCTCCTGCTTTGAGTTACAAATGTAGAGCAACCGCACCGGTATCAAATACCCAGGAGCTACTACGAGTACTGGTAAGGTACACATCAATTACATGTATATCACATATACCTTTTGTTTTGCCGGCCTTCTTGTCTCTGCTAAGTATTTGGGGCAGTTCCGCTTCCAGTGACCACTTTCCTTGCAATAAAAGCACTCAGTCTCGGGCTTGGGTCCATTCTTTGGCTTCTTCCCGGCAGCTTGCTTGCCGGGCGCGGCAACTCCCTTGCCGTCCTTCTTGAAGTTCTTCTTTACCCTTGCCTTCTTGAACTTAGTGGTTTTATTCACCATCAACACTTGATGTTCCTTTTTGACTTCTACCTCTGCTGATTTCAGCATTGCAAATACTTCAGGAATGGTCTTTTCCATCCCCTGCATATTGAAGTTCATCACAAAGCTCTTGTAGCCGGTGGAAGCGACTGAAGGATTCTGTCAATGACCGCGTCATCCGGGAGATTAACTCCCAGCTGAGTCAAGCGGTTATGTAACCCAGACATTTGAGTATGTGCTCACTGACAGAACTATTTTCCTCCATCTTACAGCTGAAGAACTTGTCGGAGACTTCATATCTCTCGACCCGGGCATGAGCTTGGAAAACCATTTTTAGCTCTTCGAACATCTCATATGCTCCGTGTCTCTCAAAACGCTTTTGGAGCCCCGGCTCAAGCTGTAAAGCATGCCGCACTGAACGAGGGAGTAATCATCGGTACTGCCTGCCAAGCGTTCATAACGTCTTGTTCTGCAGGGAGATAGGTGCGTCACCTAGCGGTGCTTGTAGGACATAATCTTTCTTGGCAGCTATGAGGATGATCCTCAGGTTCCGGACCCAGTCCGTGTAGTTGCTGCCATCGTCTTTCAGCTTGGTTTTCTCTAGGAACGCGTTGAAGTTGAGGACTACGTTGGCCATTTGATCTACAAGACATATTGTAAAGATTTTAGACTAAGTTCATGATAATTAAGTTCATCTAATCAAATTATTCAATGAACTCCCACTTAGATAGACATCCCTCCTAGTCATCTAAGTATAACATGATCCGAGTTACTAGGCCGTGTCCGATCATCACGTGAGACGGACTAGTCAACATCGGTGAACATCTTCATGTTGATCGTATCTTCTATACGACTCATGCTCGACCTTTCGGTCTTCTGTGTTCCGAGGCCATGTCTGTACATGCTAGGCTCGTCAAGTCAACCTAAGTGTTTGCATGTGTAAATCTGTCTTACACCCGTTGTATGTGAACGTTGGAATCTATCACACCCGATCATCACGTGGTGCTTCGAAACAACGAACTGTCGCAACGGTGCACAGTTAGGGGGAACACTTTCTTGAAATTATTATGAGGGATCATCTTATTTACTACCGTCGTTCTAAGCAAACAAGATGCAAAAACATGATAAACATCACATGCAATCAAATAATAATAGTGACATGATATGGCCAATATCACATAGCTCCTTTGATCTCCATCTTGGGGCTCCATGATCTTGTCACCGGCATGACACCATGATCTCCATCATCATGATCTCCATCATCGTGTCTCCATGAAGTTGCTCGCCAACTATTACTTCTACTACTATGGCTAACGTTTTAGCAATAAAGTAAAGTAATTTACATGGCGTTTCTCAATGACACGCAGGTCATACAAAAAATAAAGACAACTCCTATGGCTCCTGCCGGTTGTCATACTCATCGACATGCAAGTCGTGATTCCTATTACAAGATAGCATGAAATCTCATACATCACATATATATCATTCATCATTCATCACAACTTTGGCCATATCACATCACAAAGCACTTGCTGCAAAAACAAGTTAGACGTCCTCTAATTGTTGTTGCAAGTTTTACGTGGCTGAATAGGGTTCTAGCAAGAACGTTTTCTTACCTACTTGAAAGCCACAACGTGATTTGTCAACTTCTATTTACCCTTCATAAGGACCCTTTTCATCGAATCCGCTCCAACTAAAGTGGGAGAGACAGACACCCGCCAGCCACCTTATGCAACTTGTGCATGTTAGTCGGTGGAACCGGTCTACGTAAGCGTACGTGTAAGGTTGGTCCGGGCCGCTTCATCCCACAATACCGTTGAAGCAAGATAAGACTAGTAGCGGCAAGAAAGTTGACAACATCTAACGCCCACAACAAATTGTGTTCTACTCGTGCAAGAGAACTACGCATAGACCTAGCTCATGATACTGTTGGGGAACGTTGCAGAAAAAAAATTCCTACGGTTTCACCAAGATCCATCTATGAGTTCATCTAGCAACGAGTGATCGGATTGCATCTACATACCTTTGTAGATCACGCGCGGAAGCGTTCAAAGAACGGGGATGAGGAAGTCGTACTCGACGTGATCCAAATCACCGGAGATCCTAGCGCCGAACAGACGGCACCTCCGCGTTCAACACACGTACGGTCAGCGTGAAGTCTCCTCCTTCTTGATCCAGCAAGGGGAAGGAGAGGTTGAGAGGAAGATGGCTCCAGCAGCAGCACGACGGCGTGGTGGTGGTGGAGCTGCAGTACTCCGGCAGGGCTTCGCCAAGCTATGGAGGAGGAGGATGTGTTGGAGAGAGAGGGAGGCACCAAAGGCGTGTTGAGAGGCCCTCCTTCCCCCACTATATATAGGGAGCCAGGGGGCGCCGGCCCTAGGAGATGCAATCTCCTAGGGGGGCGCGGCCAAGGGAGGAATCCCTCCTCCCCAAGGCACCTAGGAGGTGCCTTCCCCTTTTAGGACTCTTCCTTTCTTGATCTCCTGGCGCATGGGCCTCTTGGGGCTGGTGCCCTTGGCCCATATAGGCCAAGGCGCACACCCTACAGCCCATGTGGCCCCCGGGGCAGGTGGCCCCACCCGGTGGACCCCCGGGACCCTTCCGGTGGTCCCGGTACAATACCGGTGACCCCGAAACTTGTCCCGATGGCCGAAATAGCACTTCCTATATATAATTCTTTACCTCCGGACCATTCCGGAACTCCTCGTGACGTCCGGGATCTCATCCGGGACTCCGAACAACATTCGGGTTACTGCATATACATATCCTACAACCCTAGCGTCACCGAACCTTAAGTAGTGTAGACCCTACGGGTTCGGGAGACATGTAGACATGACCGAGATCGCTCTCCGGTCAATAACCAACAGCGGGATCTGGATACCCATGTTGGCTCCCACATGCTCCTCGATGATCTCATCGGATGAACCACGATGTCGAGGATTCAAGCAACCCCGTATACAATTCCCTTTGTCAATCGGTATGCTACTTGCCCGAGATTCGATCGTCGGTATCCCAATACCTTGTTCAATCTCGTTACCGGCAAGTCACTTTACTCGTACCGTAATGCATGATCCCGTGACCAAGACACTTGGTCACTTTGAGCTCATAATGATGATGTATTACCGAGTGGGCCCAGTGATACCTCTCCGTCATACGGAGTGACAAATCATAGTCTTGATCCGTGTCAACCCAACAGACACTTTCGGAGATACCCGTAGTATACCTTTATAGTCACCCAGTTACGTTGTGACGTTTGGTACACCCAAAGCACTCCTACGGTATCCAGGAGTTACACGATCTCATGGTCTAAGGAAAAGATACTTGACATTGGAAAAACTCTAGCAAACGAACTATACGATCTTATGCTATGTTTAGGATTGGGTCTTGTCCATCACATCATTCTCCTAATGATGTGATCTCGTTATCAATGACATCCAATGTCCATAATCAGGAAACCATGACTATCTGTTGATCAACGAGCTAGTCAACTAGAGGCTTACGAGGGACATGTTGGTGTCTATTATTCACACATGTATTACGATTTCCAGATAACACAATTATAGCATGAATAAAGACAATTATCATGAATAAGGAAATATAATAATGCTTTTATTATTGCCTCTAGGGCATATTTCCAACAGGTGAACCATTATGTAACGAAGTCGGAGCATGAGTTATTTATTGATTGTCTTCCGTATGAGTGGCGGCCGGGGACGAGCGATGGTCTTTTCCTACCAATCTATCCCCCTAGGAGCATGCGCGTAGTACTTTGTTTCAATGACTAATAGATTTTTGCAATAAGTATGTGAGTTCTTTATGACTAATGTTGAGTCCATGGATTATACGCACTCTCACCCTTCCATCATTGCTAGCCTCTCTAGTATCGCGCAACTTTCGCCGGTACCATAAACCCACCATATACCTTCCTCAAAACAGCCACCATACCTACCAATCATGGCATTTCCATAGCCATTCTGAGATATATTGCCATGCAACTTCCATCATCATCATATACATGACTTGAGCATTCATTGTCATATTGCTTTGCACGATCGTAAGATAGCCAGCATGATGTTTTCATGGCTTGTCCGTTTTTTGATGTCATTGCTACGCTAGATCATTGCACATCCCGATACACCGCCAGAGGCATTCATATAGAGTCATATCTGTGTTCTAGTATCGAGTTGTAATATTGAGTTGTAAGTAAATAAAAGTGTGATGATCATCATTATTAGAGCATTGCCCCAGTGAGGAAAGGATGATGGAGACTATGATTCCCCCACAAGTCGGGACGAGACTCCGGACGAAAAAAATAAAAAAAAATAAATAAAGAGAGAAATGCCAAAAAAAGAAGGCCCAAAAAAATAAAAAAAATGAGAGAAAAAGAGAGAAGGGGCAATGTTACTATCCTTTTACCACACTTGTGCTTCAAAGTAGCACCATGTTCTTCATATAGAGAGTCTCTTGACTTATCACTTTCATATACTAGTGGGAATTTTCATTATAGAACTTGGCTTGTATATTCCGATGATGGGCTTCCTCAAATGCCCGAGGTCTTCATGAGCAAGCAAGTTGGATGGACACCCACTTAGTTTCAATCTGAGCTTTCATACACTTATAGCTCTTAGTGCATCCGTTGCATGGCAATCCCTACTCACTCACATTGATATCTATTGATGGGCATCTCCATAGCCTGTTGATACGCCTTGTTGATGTGAGACTATCTTCTCCTTTTTTGTCTTCTCCACAACCACCACTCTATTCCACCTATAGTGCTATGTCCATGGCTCACGCTCATGTATTGCGTGAAAGTTGAAAAGGTTTGAGAACGTCAAAAGTATGAAACAATTGTTTGGCTTGTCATCAGGGTTGTGCATAATGTGAATATTTTGTGTGGTGAAGATGGAGCATAGCCAGACTATATGATTTTGTAGGGATAACTTTCTTTGGCCATGTTATTTTGAAAAGACATGATTGCTTTATTAGTAGGCTTGAAGTATTATTGTTTTTATGTCAAATGATAGACTATTGCTTTGAATCACTCGTGTCTTAAATATTCATGCCATGATTAGATATGTGATCAAGATTATGCTAGGTAGCATTCCACATCAAAAATTATCTTTTTTATCATTTACCTACTCGAGGACGAGCAGGAATTAAGCTTGGGGATGCTGATACGTCTCCGTCATATCTATAATTTTTGATTGTTCCATGCCAATATTCTACAACTTTCATATACTTTTGGCAACTTTTTATACTATTTTTGGGACTAACATATTGATCCAGTGCCCAGTGCCAGTTCCTGTTTGTTGCATGTTTTTTGTTTCATAGAATATCCATATCAAACGGAGTCCAAATGAAATAAAAACTGACGAAGATTTTTTGGAATATAATGATTTTTGGGAAGAAAAATCCACGCGAGACGATGCTCAAGGGGGCCACGAGGCAGGGGGGCACCCCTGACCCTCGTGGCCACCCCGTAAGGCGGTTGATGCCCTTCTTTCGCCCCAAGAAAGCTAATATCCGGATAGAGATCGTGTTAAAATTTCAGCCCAATCGGAGTTACGGATCTCCGGGAATATAAGAAACGGTGAAAGGGTAGAATCTGGGAACGCAGAAACAGAGAAAGACAGAGATACATATCCAATCTCGGAGGGGCCCTCGCCCCTCCCGTGCCATGGAGGCCATGGACCAGAGGGGAAACCCTTCTCCCATCTAGGGAGGAGGTCGAGGAATAATAAGAAGGAGGGGGGCTCTCTCCCCCTCGCTTCCGGTGGCGCCGGAGTGCCACCGGGGGCCATCATCATCACCGCAATCTTCACCAACAACTTCACCGCCATCATCACCAACTCTTCCCCCCTCTATGCAACGGTGTAACCTATCTCTTACCCGCTGTAATCTCTACTTAAACATGGTGCTCAACGCTATATATTATTTCCCAATGATGTATGGCTATCCTATGATGTTTGAGTAAATCCGTTTTGTCCTATGGGCTATTTGATGATCAAGATTGGTTTGAGTTGCATGTTTTATTATTGGTGCTGTCCTATGGTGCTCTCCGTGTTGCGCAAGCATGAGGGATCCCCGCTGTAGGGTGCTGCATTCATGATTCGCTTATAGTGGGTTGCGTGAGTGACTGAAACACAAACCCGAGTAAGGGGGTTGTTGCGTATGGGATAAAGAGGACTTGATACTTTAATGCTATGGTTGGGTTTAACCTTAATGATCTTTAGTAGTTGCGGATGCTTGCTAGAGTTCCAATCATAAGTGCATATGATCCAAGTAGAGAAAGTATGTTAGCTTATGCCTCTCCCTCAAATAAAATTGCAATAATGATTATCGGTCTAGTTATTGATTGCCTAGGGACAAATAACTTTCTCGTAACAAAAAGATCTCTACTAAAACTAATTTAGTTGTGTATTTATCTAAACATCCCCTACTTTTTATTTACATGCTCTTTATTACCTTGCAAACCTATCCAACAAAACCTACAAAGTACTTCTAGTTTCATACTTGTTCTAGGTAAAGCGAACATCAAGCATGCGTAGAGTTGTATCGATGGCCGATAGAACTTGAGGGAATATTTGTTGTGCCTTTAGCTCCTCGTTGGGTTCGACACTCTTACTTATTGAAAACTGTTGCGATCCCCTATACTTGTGGGTTATCAATCTCAGATGTGACTTTGAAATGTCGGCACGTCATTAACTGGCCCCCAGTCCAGCCCCTTGTTGACCCATGACGCCAGTTGTGGCGGGGGGGCGAACGGAGGGCGGGGGCAGCTACCCACTTAGTACTTCGGGGAGTTGTGATGTAAAACCACTCCCGCTGCCATAATTTGGACACCTCCGGAAAGGAACCCTTTGGCCATGGAGCATCGACGCCTTTTCTTATTATGGCACCTCCGCATTCTGCGTGTCACCCATCGATCATCTTGGGATTCACATTGAAGGTCTTGAGCAATAAGCCGAAGTGTGGGGTGATGGGAGGAAGGCCTCACACATGACGATAAACGACGAGATGTGAAGGATGGAATCCAGGGCTAGATCATGGAAATCGAGCCCGTAATAGAACATAAGCCCTCGGAAAAAGGGATCAAGACTAAAGCCTAGCCCTCGGAGGAAGTGGAAACAAATACGACACTCTCGTTGGGTTCAGGAGTGGGTATGACCTGCCCTTGAGCAGGCAGCCTATGCGAGATTTCGGCGGTCAGATACCTGGCTTCCCTTAGCTTCTTAATGTTCGCCTCTGTGACAGAGGAAGCCATCCACCGGCCTTGAAGGTTGGATCCGGACATGGTTGAAGGACCGAAGCACTTAGCCTGAGCCTTGGGTGTTGGAACGCGGGGTGGGGGAAGGGAAGGATTGAGCGCGAGAAGAAAACGACAGGCCTTGGCCCCTTTATAAAGAGGGCGAATATCAAGCGTCCTCCGCGTGCCCGTTTGGAACTTGCCTAAAATCGAGGAGTCATGTTAACCAGCACGACTGGGTTACCCACGCCCGTATTGATGAGACTCCCGTGATAAGGGGAACACGATCTCTGCTTCGACAAGACGTGCCGATAAAACCGCCTCGCAACTCATGCAATGGCAGGCAGGGAAAAACGGTTCGTAATGACCGGGCGATGGCAGGATGTCACGTTATGAAAAGTTGTCAGCAAATTGGATTTGTCGAATAATGTACTCTCTACAGTGGTATGTGGAATTTGCTTTGCAGAGCCGGACACTATCCTTGTGTTCAAAATCTTCTATGGAGTATTTGGAGAAGGAACCCGCCTTGCAATGCCGAGGACAATCTGCGCACCGGACTCATCGTCATTGAAGCCTGGTTCAGGGGCTACTGAGTGAGTCCTGGATTAGGGG
Source organism: Triticum urartu (assembly GCF_003073215.2). NCBI lineage: Eukaryota > Viridiplantae > Streptophyta > Magnoliopsida > Poales > Poaceae > Triticum > Triticum urartu. The sequence continues at coordinate 698,832,618 of NC_053023.1, forward strand.
GTCCTCGGACGGTCGGACTATATCCTTTGGCCGGACTGTTGGATTATGAAGATACAAGATTGAAGACTTCGTTCCGTGTCCGGGTGGGACTCTCCTTTGGGTGGAAGGCAAGCTTGGCAATTCGGATATGTAGATCTCCTCCCTTGTAACCGACTCTGTGTAACCCTAGTCCCCCTCCGGTGTCTATATAAACCGGAGGGTTTAGTCCGTAGGACAACAACCATCATAATCATAGGCTAGCTTCCAGGGTTTAGCCTCTACGATCTCGTGGTAGATCAACTCTTGTAATACTCATATCATCAAGATCAATCAAGCAGGACGTAGGGTGTTACCTCCATCGAGAGGGCCCGAACCTAGGTAAACATTGTGTCCCCCGTCTCCTGTTACCATCCGCCTTAGACGCACAGTTCGGGACCCCTACCCGAGATCCGCCGGTTTTGACACCGACAGCTGCATCTTGTGATCCAGGCATTGTGGAGGCCGCAGAAGATCCCGGATGGCCGACCGACTCATCACGGGTGCATGATTGCATGGGGCCAACCAGATCAGCACCGGATCCGGCTCCTGTCAGCCGTGGCTCAGCCCGCCGCTTGTAGCAGCGCGACTCGTCGGGGAAGCACGCGCCGCGTCGGCCACTTGGGAGCTGCCAGTTGTGAGGCGACGAGCGGGGCGGAGCGGCCGTGGGGCCACCTCCAGCAGGCGCGGGACCACCTCCAGCTATGGTCGGTTGCGTGGCGTGCGTGGGGTCGCTGGCGGTTGCACGGGCGTGCGACGCTGCTGTCGGCTCTGACGCGTCAGCCCGCACCAATCCCGGTGCAGATTGCCTGCGTTGTTGCTCCTGCAGCGATCCTGAGGTGGATCCGGCGAGTTCCAAGGCAGATTTGCCCCCCATGTCACGACACATGAAATATGGCATGGGGGAAGTGATTTGTGCATCATTTTCTTCTCTCTTTTCACTGTTGTTTTCTCCTGCAACATCACAAAGCTGATGGGTACGGTTAAGAGGTTAGTCATTGTTTGATCAGCACAATTATTTTCTCCCCCGTGATCAATGCCGGATAGATGAGATGGAAAAAGAAGGATTTCTTTGCGGAGTAAGGCGCCGGCATTTGGATGAAGATCAGCAAAAGGAAATTTTGTTTCATTAAAGATCACATCGCGAGAAATATAGACACGATCAGTGGAGATGTCAAGGCACTTGACACCTTTGTGAAGTGGACTATACCCAAGAAAAGCACATTGCTTTGAGCGGAACATGAGTTTGCGATTGTTGTATGGGCGAATATTAGGCCAACAGGCACACCCAAACACACGAAGTGATTTGTAGTCGGGTTTAAAATGAAGTAGCCTTTCTGTTGGAGTTTCATTATTGATGACACGACTAGGAAGCATGTTGATAATGTGGACAGCCGTGAGAAAGGCTTCGTCCCAAAATTTAAGAGGCATAGAGGCGTCGGCTAAGAGAGCTAGTCCTACCTCCACAATGTGTCTGTGCTTACGTTCTGCCGAACCGTTTTGTTGGTGAGCGTGGGGACAGGACACGTGATGAGAGATGCCAAGGTTTTGGAAGAAAGTCCTTGCCGCGGTACTTCTCCCACGTGGTCACCTTCTCAAGCTCACTGGTGATGTGTTCGGTGGCGCCACTGTCGACGTACCAGTTGGTGTCAACGCTGTAGGAGCCGTCCGCAGCAGCAGCCACCTTGTCCTCATCCTGGGAGTCTTCATCGTCCTCGTCATAGCGGTACCAGCAGTCTCGGGCGGTGTGCCCGAGCTTGCCACAGATCTGGCAGCGCGGCGCATCAGGGCGCGCTCGGTTGGAGCCATGGCCACCACCGCCGCCGCGTCCCTTGGAGTTGGTGGAGGAGGAACGGTCGGTCTGAGGAGTGTTGGTGTTGGAGGAGTTGCCGCCGCCTGAGCGGTTCTTGCCACGTGGAGGTCCGCCGTGGCCACGAGAGGTAGCATTCGCAGAAGACTTGAAACCGCCCGAACCCTGATAGAGTGCCATGCGCTAATCAAAATTGCTTAGCATGGTGAACAACTCATCTAGGGTGACGGGGGAGGTGCGGGCATCCAGGGCCGACACCAGAGGCTGGTACTCCATGTCCAGCGCGTGGATGATGTAGGAGACGATCTCGTCGTCTTGCAGCGGCTTGCCGGCCGCGGCGAGTTCATCAGCGAGGCCGCGCATGTGGGCGAAGAAGGTGGCGACCGGCTGAGTTCCCTTCTGCGCATGCAGCAAAGCCGTGTGTATGTAGTTGACACGGCTAAGCGACTGCGAGGAGAACATGGCCGCCAGAGTGGTCCAGAGCGCGTGCATCATGGTGATCGCGGTCACCTGCACCAACACCTCTTTTGAGATATTATTGAGCAGGTACCCGAGCACTTGTTGGTCCTACCGGACCCAGGTTGGTGGAGAGGGTTGGGCTCGGTGGAGTCCTTGCCGTCCTTGTCCTTGCCAGGAAGGAAGCGGGCTGGCTCTGGCGTGCTGCCTGATGACCCACAAGTATAGGGGATCTATCATAGTTCTTTCGGTAAGTAAGAGTGTCGAACCCAACGAGGAGCAGAAGGAAATGATAAGCGGTTTTCAGCAAGGTATTCTCTGCAAGTACTGAAATAAGTGGTAACAGATAGTTTTGTGAAGGGATAAATTGTAACGAGCAACAAGTAACAAAAGTAAATAAAGTGCAGCAAGGTGGCCCAATCCTTTTGTAGCAAAGGACAAGCCGGAATAAACTCTTATAATAGGAAAAGCGCTCCCGAGGACACATGGGAATATCGTCAAGCTAGTTTTCATCGCATTCATATGATTCGCGTTCGATACTTTGATAATTTGATATGTGGGTGGACCGGTGCTTGGTGCTGTTCTTACTTGAACAAGCATCCCACTTATGATTAACCTCTGTCGCAAGCATCCGCAACTACAACAAAAGTATTAAGGTAAACCTAACCATAGCATGAAACATGTGGATCCAAATCAGCCCCTTACGAAGCAACGCATAAACTACGGTTTAAGCTTCTGTCACTCTAGCAACCCATCATCTACTTATTACTTCCCAATGCCTTCCTCTAGTCCCAAATAATGGTGAAGTGTTATGTAGTCGACGTTCACATAACACCACTAGAGGCTAGACAACATACATCTTATCAAAATATCAAACGAATACCAAATTCACATGACTACTCATAGCAAGACTTCTCCCTTGTCCTCAGGAACGAACGTAATTACTCACAAAGCATATTCATGTTCATAGTCAGAGGGGTAATAAAATGCATATAGGATCTGAACATATGATCTTCCACCAATTAAACCAACTAGCATCAACTACAAGGAGTAATCAACACTACTAGCAACCTACTAGCACCAATCCCGGACTTTGAGACAAGAATCGGATACAAGAGATGAACTAGGGTTTGGAGATGAGATGGTGCTGATGAAGATGTTGATGGAGATTGCCCTCTCCTGATGAGAGGAGCGTTGGTGATGACGATGGTGATGATTTCCACCTCCCAGAGGGAAGTATCCCCGGCAGAACAGCTCTGCCGGAGCTCTAGATTGGATCCGCCAAGGTTCCGCCTCGTGGCGGCGGAGTCTCGTCCCGAAAAGTTCCTCCTCATTTTTCTCTCATTGAAATACCTCATATAGGAGAAGATGGGCATCGGAGAGCCACCAGGGGGGCCACGAGGTAGGGGGCGCGCCCTAGGGGGGCGCCCCCCACCCTCGTGAGAAGGGTGTGGGCCCCCTGGCCTTCATCTTTGGCGTGGATTTTTCTTTATTTCTTTTAAGACGTTCCGTGGAGTTTCAGGACTTTTGGAGTTGCGCAGAATAGGTCTCTAATATTTGCTCCTTTTCCAGACCAGAATTCCAGCTGCCGGCATTCTCCCTCTTTATGTAAACCTTGTAAAATAAGAGAAAATAGCCATAAGTATTGTGACATAAAGTGAAATAACGGTCCATAATGCGATAAATATCGATATAAAAGCATGATGCAGAATGGACGTATCAACTCCCCCAAGCATAGACCTCGCTTGTCCTCAAGCGAAAAGCCGATAACAATAAATATGTCCTCATGTTTAGAGGTAGAGGCGTCGATAAAAATAAAATACGGACATGAAGGCATCATGATTATTCTCATAACAGCAACATATATAGATTTGGTCATATGATTACTTATGTTCAAGTGATGATGTTGGGGAACGTAGCAGAAATTCAAAATTTTCCTACGTATCACCAAGATCTATCTATGGAGAAACCAGCAACGAGGGAAGGAGAGTGCATCTACATACCCTTGTAGATCGCTAAGCGGAAGCGTTCAAGTGAACGGGGTTGATGGAGTCGTACTCGTCGTGATTCAGATCACCGATGATCCTAGTGCCGAACGGACGGCACCTCCGCGTTCAACACACGTACAGCCCGGTGACGTCTCCCATGCCTTGATCCAGCAAGGAGGAGGGAGAGGTTGATGGAGATCCAGCAGCACGACGGCGTGGTGGAAGTAGCGGGATTCCAACAGGGCTTCGCCAAGCGCTGCGGGAGGAGGAAGATGTGTCACGGGAGGGAGAGGGAGGCGCCAGGGCTCAGGTATGTTTGCTCCTCATTTTCCCCACTATATATAGGGCCAAGGGAGAGGGGGGAGGCGCAGCCCTTGCCCCTTCCTCCAAGGAAGGGTGCGGCCAGGGGGGGAGGAGTCCATCCTCCCCAAGGCACCTCGGAGGTGCCTTCCCCCTTTAGGACTCTCCCCTTTTTTTTCTCTCTTGGCGCATGGGCCTCTTGGGGCTGGTGCCCTTGGCCCATATAGGCCAAGGCACACCCCGTACAGCCCATGTGTCCCCCGGGGCAGGTGGACCCACCCGGTGGACCCCCGGGACCCTTCCGGTGGTCCCGGTACAATACCGATGACCCCGAAACTTGTCCCGATGGCCGAAATAGCACTTCCTATATATAATTCTTTACCTACGGACCATTCCGGAACTCCTCGTGACGTCCGGGATCTCATCCGGGACTCCGAACAACTTTCGGGTTACCGCATACTAATATCTCTATAACCCTAGCGTCACCGAACCTTAAGTGTGTAGACCCTACGGGTTCGGGAGACATGCAGACATGACCGAGATGACTCTCCGGTCAATAACCAACAGCGGGATCTGGATACCCATGTTGGCTCCCACATGTTCCACGATAATCTCATCGGATGAACCATGATGTCAAGGACTTAATCAATCCCGTATACAATTCCCTTTGTCTATCGGTATGTTACTTGCCCGAGATTCGATCGTCGGTATCCAATACCTAGTTCAATCTCGTTACCGGCAAGTCTCTTTACTCGTTCCGTAACACATCATCCCGTGATCAACTCCTTGGTCACATTGCGCATATGATGATGTCCTACCGAGTGGGCCCAGAGATACCTCTCCGCTTACACGGAGTGACAAATCCCAGTCTCGATTCGTGCCAACCCAACAGACACTTTCGGAGATACCTGTAATGCACCTTTATAGTCACCCAGTTACGTTGCGACGTTTGATACACCCAAAGCATTCCTACGGTATCCGGGAGTTGCACAATCTCATGGTCTAAGGAAATGATACTTGACATTAGAAAAGCTATAGCATATGAACTACACGATCTGGTGCTATGCTTAGGATTGGGTCTTGTCCATCACATCATTCTCCTAATGATGTGATCCCGTTATCAACGACATCCAATGTCCATGGTTAGGAAACCGTAACCATCTATTGATCAACGAGCTAGTCAACTAGAGGCTTACTAGGGACATGGTGTTGTCTATGTATCCACACATGTATCTGAGTTTCCTATCAATACAATTATAGCATGGATAATAAACGATTATCATGAACAAGGAAATATAATAATAACCAATTTATTATTGCCTCTAGGGCATATTTCCAACAGATGATCTATTCACAATGCAAAAGTATAAATCATAACCCTTATTGGGCTCCGACAAACTATAATCTCAGTCATTGAAGCAATTGCAATTTATCATAACATCGGAAAGAGTCTATGTCAGAGCTAAAAAGCAAGTCCACATACTCAATTATCATTTAGTCCTCCATAATTGCTAACACTCACGTGATACTTGTGGTTACGGAGTTTTAATCGGACACAGAGAAAGATAGGGGCTTATAGTTTTGCCCCACAACCTTTTACCTCAAGGGTAATATCAACAATAATGGTTCATGCTCTCCTACATCCAATTAGATATATATATATATCATGTTCTTTCCAACATGCTGAGCTTGCCAAAGGATAAAATGAAAAAGAAAAGGTGAAGATCACCATGACTCTTGCATAAGGTAGAAGATAATAATAAAGGATAGGCCCTTCGCAGAGGGAAGCAGAGGTTGCCATGCGCTTTTATGGTTGGATATATAAAATCTCAATGCGAAAGAAAGTCACTTTATATTGCCCCTTGTGATATGAACCTTTACTATGCAGTCCGTCGCTTTTATTACTTCCACATCACAAGATCGTATAAAGCTTATTTCTCCCACACCAATCAATCATACATATTTAGAGCAATTTTTATTGCTTTGCACCGATGACAACTTACTTGAAGGATCTTACTCAATCCATAGGTAGATATGGTGGACTCTCATGGCAAAACCGGTTTAAGGATATTTGGAAGCACAAGTAGTATTTCTACTTGGTGATGAGAATTTGGCTAGCATGAGGGGGAAAGGCAAGCTCAACAAGTTAGAGGATCCATGACAACATACTTTATCTCAGATATAAGAAAGACATGACTCATTACGTCGTCTTCCTTGTCCAACATCAACTCTTTAGCATGTCATATTTTAATGAGTGCTCTCAATCATAAAAGATGTCAATGATAATATATCTATATGTGAAACCTCTCTTTCCTTATTACTTCCTATTAATTGCAACAATGACCAAAGTTATGTCTGCCAACTCCCAACAACTTTTAATCATCATACTCTTTCTATGTGAAGTCATTACTCTCAATAAGATCAATATGAATTTTTTGTTTCTTTTTGTTCTTTTCTCTTTTCTTTTATTTACCCAAGATCATGGCAAAATAATCAAGCCCTTGACTCAACACTAATCTTTATTATATATAGCTCATGGACTCGATTACATAGAGAGATCATAAAGCAAAACTCAAAACTTGATCATGCCATAAACTTTATTCTACTGGATCAAGATACTACTAATAGGATCGAACTAAGAAAAACGGTAAAAATAGGAGTTGTGATTGTGATACGATACCGGGGCACCTCCCCCAAGCTTGGCAGTTGCCAAGGGGAGTGCCCATACCCATGTGATTATATCTCCTTTGTCGGTGAAGAAGGTGGTGGTGACGGATAATCGCACATCGAGCGTAAGAGGTCCTCCAGCTTGCGAATAATGCCCTTGAGTGCAACAATATGCTCCTTCAACAAAATATTTTCTTGTGTGAGATACTTGTTTTGTATACGAGCTAACTCAATCATCTTGAAAGCTTCAATCTCAGTTGGGGTAAGAAGGTTATGATCAATTTGAAGGGTGTCTTTTGCTGCTGGGGCTTGATCCTCCGTGGCCTTCTTGATCCTTTCATCCTTGTTGACCTTCGTGGGTTCTTCCCTCTTCAGATCTATCTTCATTAGCCAAGCATCGTTGTCACCATTGTTGGATGAGGGAGACGACATGATGCTTAGTCTAGAAAACCCTGATAGAAAACAGCTCGAAATGAAAACAGAGGAGGTTTGCGTGATACGGGAGTCAAAACCTTCGGGAGAATATATAATGAATTTTTACCGACCAAAATATGTAATGTGCAAGAAAACGGAGTCCGGAAAGCACTCGAGGTGCTCACGAGGTAGGGGGCGCACCCACCACCCTCGTGTCCTTCCCGGACTGCTACTTATTTTTCTATTTTTCTAAATATTCCAAAACGGAGAAATGTTGCCTTAAAAATTGTTTTGGAGTCGGTTTACTTACCGTATCACATACCTATTCCTTTTCGGAGTCTGAAACATTCCGGAAAGTGTCCCTTATGTATTCCTCTGGGGTTACAGTTTCAATAATATTGGTTTCAACATTTATGGGATTACCTGAGATATAATGTTTGATTCTTTGACCGTTTACCACCTTCGGATTTGTGCCCTCGAAGTTGTTGATTTTTATGGCACCGGAATGATAGACCTCTTCGATAACATAGGGGCCTTCCCATTTAGAGAGAAGTTTTCCTGCAAAAAATCTTAAACGAGAGTTGTATAGCAATACATAATCACCTACATTAAACTCACGCTTTTGTATCCTTTTGTCATGCCATCTTGTAACTTTTTCTTTAAACAACTTGGCATTTTCATAAGCTTGGGTTCTCCATTCATCAAGTGAGCTAATATCAAATAACCTCTTTTCACCGGAAAGTTTAAAATCATAGTTAAGCTCTTTAATAGCCCAATATGCCTTATGTTCTAGTTCTAGAGGTAAGTGACATGCTTTTCCATAGACATTTTATACGGAGACATACCCATAGGATTTTTGTATGCGGTTCTATAAGCCCATAACGCATCATCAAGTTTCTTAGACCAATTCTTTCTAGACCTATTAACAGTCTTTTGCAAAATTAATTTGAGCTCTCTATTTCTCAACTCTACTTGACCACTAGACTGAGGGTGATAAGGAGATGCAATTCTATGATTAACATCATATTTAGCAAGCATTTTACGGAAAGCACCATGAATAAAGTGTGAACCACCATCAGTCATTAAATATCTAGGGACTCCAAACCTCGGAAAAATAACTTCCTTAAGCATTTTAATAGAAGTGTTATGATCAGCACTACTAGTTGGAATAGCTTCTACCCACTTAGTAACGTAATCAACAGCAACTAGAATATGTGTGTATCCATTAGAGGCAGGAAAAGGTCTCATATAATCAAAGCCCCAAACATCAAATGGTTCAATAACAAGTGAATAATTCATAGGCATTTCTTGACGTCTACTAATATTACCAATTCTTTGACATTCATCACAAGACAAGACAAACTTACGAGCATCCTTGAAGAGAGTAGGGCAATAAAAACCAGATTGCAATACCTTATGTACGGTTCTATCTCCAGCATGGTGTCCTCCATAAGACTCAGAGTGACACTTGTGTAGGATCTGTTCCTGTTCATGCTCAGGTACACAACGTCTAATAACACCATCTACCCCTTCTTTATAAAGATGTGGGTCATCCCAAAAGTAATGTCTTAAATCATAGAAGAACTTTTTCTTTTGTTGGTACGTGAAGCTAGGTGGTATAAATTTAGCAACAATATAATTAGCATAATCAGCATACCATGGAGTACTACGAGAAGTACTTATAACATTTAATTGTTCATCAGGAAAGTTATCATTAATAGGTAGTGGGTCATCAAGAATATTTTCTAACCTAGACAGGTTGTCTGCAATGGGGTTCTCAGCTCCCTTTCTATCAACAATATGCAAATCAAATTCTTGTAGCAAGAGGACCCATCTAATAAGTCTAGGTTTAGCATCTTTATTTTCCATAGGATATTTAATAGCAGCATGATCTGTTTGAATAGTTACTTTAGAATCAACAATATAAGATCTGAACTTATCACAAGCAAATACAACTGCTAAAAGTTCTTTTTCAGTAGTAGCATAATTTATTTGAGCATTGTCTAGAGTCTTACTAGCATAATGAATAACATTTAATTTCTTATCAACTCTTTGCCCTAGAACAGCACCTACAGCATAATCACTAGCATCACACATAATTTCAAAGGGTAGGTTCCAATCAGGTGGCTGAACAATAGGTGAAGTGACTAATGCTTAAGTATTTCAAATGATTCTACACAATCATCATCAAAGACAAATGGTATATCTTTTTGCAATAAATTAGTCAGAGGCCGAGAAATTTTTGAGAAGTCCTTAATGAACCTCCTATAAAATCCAGCGTGACCAACGAAACTTCTTATACCTTTGATGTCCTTGGGACATGGCATCTTTTCAATAGCATCAACCTTGGCTTTATCAACTTCAATACCTCTTTCAGAAACTTTGTGCCCCAAGACAATACCTTCATTAACCATAAAGTGGCACTTTTCCCAATTCAAGACAAGATTAGTTTCTTCACATCTCTGCAAAACTCGATCAAGATTGCTCAAGCAATCATCAAAAGAGGAACCATAGACGGAAAAGTTGTCCATGAAAACCTCACAAATCTTTTCACAGAAGTCAGAGAATATAGCCATCATGCATCTTTGAAAGGTAGCAGGTGCATTACATAAACCAAAAGGCATACGTCTATAAGCAAAAGTACCAAAAGGGCATGTAAAAGTAGTCTTTGAATGATCTCTAGCTGACACAGGTATTTGAGAGAAACCAGAATAACCATCTAGAAAGCAATAGTGTGTATGTTTGCATATCTTTCTAGCATTTATCAATAAAAGGTAAGGGGTAATGATCTTTCTTAGTAGCTTTATTTAATTTGCGGAAATCAATTACCATCCTATAACCTGTGATAATTCTTTGTGGAATCAATTCATCTTTATCATTAGGAACAACAGTAATACCTCCCTTCTTAGGGACACAATGGACAGGACTTACCCACTCACTATCAGCAACGGGATAGATTATACCTGCCTCCAGAAGCTTTAGTATTTCTTTTCTTACTACTTCTTTCATTTTAGGATTCAGACAGCGTTGAGGATCACGAACTGGTTTGGCATCTGCTTCCAAATTTATTTTATGTTGACATAGAGTGGGACTAATGCCCTTAAGATCATCAAGAGTATATCCAATAGCAGCACGATGCTTCTTTAGAGTTTTCAATAATCTTTCTTCTTCATGCTCTGAAAGGTTAGCACTAATAATAACAGGATATATCTTATTTTCATCAAGATAAGCATATTTAAGATTATCAGGCAACGGTTTAAGCTCAAACACGGGATCACCCTTGGGTGGAGGAGGATCCCCTAAAATTTCAACAGGCAAGTTGTGATGCAAAATAGGTTCCTGTTTAAAGAATACTTCATCTATTTCCCTTCTTTCATTCATGAACATATCATTTTCATGGTCTAGCAAATAATGTTCTAAAGGATCACTAGGAGGTACGGCAATAGAAGCAAGACCAATAATTTCATCCTTACTAGGTAATTCTTCCTCACGATGTTGTTTACTAAATTTAGAGAAATTAAACTCATGAACCATATCATCCAAACCAATAGTAACAATATTCTTAGTGCAGTCTATGGTAGCATTGACAGTGTTTAAGAAAGGTCTACCAAATATAATTGGACAAAAGCTATCTTGCGGAGAAGTAAGAACAAGAAAATCAGCAGGATATTTAGTTTTCCCACACAAGACTTCAACATCTCTAACAATTCCAATTGGTGCAATAGTATCTCTATTAGCAAGTTTAATAGTGACATCAATATCTTCTAACTCAACAGGTGCAATTTCATTCTTAATTTCTTTGTATAAGTCATGAGGTATAACACTAGCACTAGCACCCATATCACATAAGCCATGATAACAATGATCTCCTATTTTAACAGAAATAACAGGCATGCCTACCACAGGTCTATGTTTATCTTTATCACAAGGTTTAGCAATTCTAGCAGTTTCACCTTCGAACTGAATAACATGCCCATCAATATTATCAGACAAGAGATCTTTAATAATAGCAATATTAGGTTCTACTTTAACTTGCTCAGGAGGTGTATAAGTTCTAATATTGCTTTTACGAACAACAGTTGAAGCTTTAGCATGATCCTTTATTCTAACAGGGAAAGGTGGTTTCTCAATATAAGAAGTAGGAACAATAGGATCATTATAAGTGACAGTCTTTTCTTCAACTTTAATAGGTGCAGCTACTTTTACTTCTATGGGAGGATGATATTTAAACCACTTCTCCTTAGGGAGATCAACATAAGTAGCAAAAGATTCACAGAAGGAAGCTACTATCTCAGAGTCAAGTCCATATTTAGTGCTAAACTTACGGAAAATATCGGTATCCATAAAAGATTTAACACAATCAAACTTAGGTGTCATACCTGACTCCTTACCTTCGTCGATGTCCCAATTTTCAGAGTTGCGTTTAATTCTATCCAATAAATTCCATCTGAATTCAATAGTCTTCATCATAAAAGAGCCAGCACAAGAAGTATCGAGCATGGTGCGATTGTTTTCAGAAAGCCGGGCATAAAAACTTTGCATAATTATTTCTCTTGAGAGCTCATGATTGGGGCATGAATATAACATTGATTTAAGCCTCCCCCAAGCTTGAGCGATGATTTCTCCTTCACGAGGCCAGAAATTATATATATAATTGCGATCACGATGAACAAGATGCATAGGGTAATACTTTTGATGAAATTCCAGCTTCAATCTTTTATAGTCCCACGATCTCATATCATCACATAGCCTATACCATATCAATGCGTCTCCCTTCAAAGATAAAGGGAAGACCTTCTTCTAAGCAACATCATCGGGTATACCTGCAAGCTTAAATAATCCACAAACTTCATCCACATATATTAAGTGCTCATTAGGATGCTTTGTTCCATCTCCTGTAAAAGGATTAGCTAGCAGTTTTTCTATCATACCCGAAGGATACTCATAAGGAATTTCATTTTCAATAGGTTCAGTAGGTTGAGGAGCAACTCTTTACTCTACTGGACGGGGTGAAGATACCCCGAACAAGCCCCTCAGAGAATTACTTTCCATAGTAACAAGTGACAGTAAATTTCAGCACACTATATAAATTTTTCCTTACCAAATTCCACCTACCAAAGGCGCTACACTCCCCGGCAACGGCGCCAGAAAATAGTCTTGATGATCCACAAGTATAGGGGTCTATCTTAGTCCTTTCTATAAGTAAGAGTGTCGAACCCAACGAGGAGCAGAAGGAAATGATAAGCGGTTTTCAGCAAGGTATTCTCTGCAAGTACTGAAATAAGTGGTAACAGATAGTTTTGTGAAGGGATAAATTGTAACGAGCAACAAGTAACAAAAGTAAATAAAGTGCAGCAAGGTGGCCCAATCCTTTTGTAGCAAAGGACAAGCTGGAACAAACTCTTATAATAGGAAAAGCTCTCCCGAGGACACATAGGAATATCGTCAAGCTAGTTTTCATCACGTTCATATGATTCGTGTTCGATACTTTGATAATTTGATATGTGGGTGGACCGGTGCTTGGGTGCTGTTCTTACTTGAACAAGCATCCCACTTATGATTAACCTCTATTGCAAGCATCCGCAACTACAACAAAAGTATTAAGGTAAACCTAACCATAGCATGAAACATGTGGATCCAAATCAGCCCCTTACGAAGCAACGCATAAACTAGGGTTTAAGCTTCTGTCACTCTAGCAACCCATCATCTACTTATTACTTCCCAATGCCTTCCTCTAGGCCCAAATAATGGTGAAGTGTTATGTAGTCGACGTTCACATAACACCACTAGAGGCTAGACAACATACATCTTATCAAAATATCAAACGAATACCAAATTCACATGACTACTCATAGCAAGACTTCTCCCTTGTCCTCAGGAACGAACGTAATTACTCACAAAGCATATTCATGTTCATAATCAGAGGGGTAATAATATGCATATAGGATCTGAACATATGATCTTCCACCAATTAAACCAATTAGCATCAACTATAAGGAGTAATCAACACTACTAGCAACCTACTAGCACCAATCTCGGACTTTGAGACAAGAATTGGATACAAGAGATGAACTGGGGTTTGGAGATGAGATGGTGTTGGTGAAGATTTTGATGGAGATTGCCCTCTCCCGATGAGAGGAGCGTTGGTGATGACGATGGTGATGATTTCCCCCTCCCGGAGGGAAGTATCCCGGGCAGAACAGCTCTGCCGGAGCTCTAGATTGGATCCGCCAAGGTTCCACCTCGTGGCGGCGGAGTCTCGTCCCGAAAAGTTCCTCCTCATTTTATTCTCATCGAAAGACCTCATGTAGGAGAAGATGGGCATCGGAGAGCCACCAGGGGGCCCACGAGGTAGGGGGCGCGCCCTAGGGGGGCGCGCCCCCCACCCTCGTGAGAAGGGTGTGGGCCCCCTGGCCTTCATCTTTGGCGTGGATTTTTCTTTATTTCTTTTAAGACGTTCCGTGGAGTTTCAGGACTTTTGGAGTTGCGCAGAATAGGTCTCTAATATTTGCTCCTTTTCCAGACCAGAATTCCAGCTGCCGGCATTCTCCCTCTTTATGTAAACCTTGTAAAATAAGAGAAAATAGCCATAAGTATTGTGACATAAAGTGAAATAACAGTCCATAATGCGATAAATATCGATATAAAAGCATGATGCAGAATGGACGTATCACTGCCATCAGCATAGCTGAAGACGCCTGCTCCCCTTAGCTGCGGCATGATGTGGACGCACCACAGTACATAGTTCGTACGGGTGAGCTTCTCCGTGACCTGACTGTTGAGGCCGATCTGGGAGGAGCCGGAGGAAGACATGCTAAGCACTAATGGAGATTGGAGAAACTAGATGTATTGGAAGAAGGATGCTCTGATTACCATGTGCGATAGGCGGAAAGCGTCTTACCCTCGTATGAGGGGGCGCCATGCATGTTTATAGGCAGGGGCGCACATCCCTGATAGCGCATACAAGTTGTTGAGATTACATGCTTGGAGGAGAAGGGATAAGAGAGAATAAAGAGAGTTCGGTTTACAAGAGATAAGTATCATCTATGCAACCGAAAGCACTTAAACACCTATCTCTATCTATCCCTATGTCACGTACAATGTTGCGTTTAACAATCTTGAATCTTGGATCTAACACGACAGGTATTGACAGCCACACGTATGAGTTTTGCCAATACTCATCGAACGCTTCCTGCATCTCCATGACCAGAGTCACAATCTCTATGTGACCGTTTGATGCTTCTTCTTGCAGAACTGTCCTCACTTTCCATACCTCGCTGAAGTATACATTTGTTGTCGGAGATCTAGGGCTAGAAATTACTTCGATAACCTTGGTTTCATATCTGATGGAAATACCTACCGTCGTTGTGCTGCATCATCCCTTTCTCTTTGGGGAAATACCGACGTAGCTTCAAGCGACATCAATACGTCCATTTTGCATCATGTTTACCTACTGTTATTTATAATGTTTTTATGCATAATAATGCTTTTTGAAGTAATTCTAATGCCTTTTCTCTCATAATTTGCAAGGTTCACACAAAGAGGGAGAATTTCGGCAGCTGGAAATCTGGACCTGGAAAAGCTACATCAGACCACCTATTCTGCACAACTCCAAATGGGTTCAAACTCCACGAGGAATTTTTATTGAACAAATAAGAAATACTGGAGCAAATAACCACTGGAGGGGGGCCACCTGGTGAGCACAAGACACCAGGGCGTGCCTGGCCCCTCAGGTGCGTTCTGGTGGGTTGTGCTCAGCCCAGCCCACCTCCGGTGCCCATCTTCTGGTATATAAGTCATTTTGACCTAGAAAAAATAAGGAGAGGGCTTTCGGGACGGAGTGCCGCTGTCTCGAGGCGGAACTTGGGCAGGAGCATTTTTCCCCTCCGGCGGAGCGATTTCACCGGGGGAAGTTCCCTCCCGGAGGGGGAAATCATCGTCATCATCATCATCAACAACTCTCCCATCTTGAGGCGGGCAATCTCCATCAACATCTTCAACAGCACCATCTCATCTCAAATCCTAGTTCATCTCTTGTGTTCAATCTTTGTACCAAAACTATAGATTGGTGCTTATGGGTGACCAGTATAGTGTTGATTACATCTTGTAGTTGATTGCTATATGGTTTATTTGGTGGAAGATTATATGTTTAGATCCAATAAGCTATTTAATACCCCTCTGACTTGACCATGGTGATCATTTGTGAGTAGTTACTTTTGTTCTTGAGGTCACGGGAGAAATCTTGTTGCAAGTAATCATGTGAACTTGATATGTGTTCGATATTTTGATAGTATGTATGTTGTGATTCCCTTAGTGGTGTCATGTGAATGTCGACTACATGACACTTCACTATATTTGGGCCTAAGGGAATGCATTGTGGAGTAGTAATTAGATGATGGGTTGCGAGACTGACAGAAGATTAAACCCTAGTTTATGAGCTATCCCGTAAGGGACCGATTGGATCCAAAAGTTTAATGCTATGGTTAGAATTTATTCTTAATACTTTTCTCGTAGTTGTGGATGCTTGCGAGGGGGTTAATCATAAGTAGGAGGTATATTCAAGTAAGAACAACACCTAAGCTCCGATCCACCCACATATCAAATTATCAAAGTAGCAAAGACGAATCGAACCAACATGATGAAAGTGACTAGATGAAATTCCCGTGTACCCTCAAGACCGCTTTGCTTATTATAAGAGACCGTTTTAGCCTATCATTTGCCTCAAAAGGATTGGGCTACCTTGCTGCACTTTTGTTACTACTATTTTTATTTGCTCGTTACAAATTATCTCGCTATCAAACTACTCTGTTACTTACAATTTTAGCACTTGCAGACATTACCTTGCTGAAGACCACTTGTCATTTCATTCTGCTCCTCGTTGGGTTCGACACTCTTATTTATCGAAAAGGCTAAAATTAATCCCATATACTTGCGGGTCATCAGTGGCGCCGACCCTTCGTCAGGGATGACGGCCAGGTGGTGGGTCCTTGTGGCAGCGCTGGTGGCGATGGATCTTGGGATCCCGCTCCCGGTACGTCGCTGGACGCGGCAGCCCGTGCACGTGAGATTGAGTTTCTTCAAACAGATCTGGGTGAAAACTTGCTTTCGGCTACTGCCAAGGCTGGCGGTGGCGGCGTTGTTTGCGGCATTTCCTTCTTGAAGGCATCGCCGTGGAGAAGCTCAAGGCCACTCTTTGCTACCACCGGAGCAAATCGTAGACCAGTAGATCGGATGACAGCGGCGCTCTGGTGTTGTTTCCCCCTTGGGGGCGTCATTCATGGAGATACACACGGGCTCGAGGGAATAGAAGACGGCTTCTTTGGTGGAGCAGTGCTTCATCTTACACATTGATGGCGGCGGATCTCGTCGGCGTGGCACTATGGAGACTCGGAGTCCGATGCGCGGAGATGGACTCGCGCGGGAGGATGTTGTCTGGGGTCATGGTGGCGTCGATGGCAGAGAGGCCTAGCAAGGTTGGTGCATTAGTTTCTGCTCTGAAGATTGATTGGGGGAAGATGGTGGCGACGACACAGAGAGTGTGTCGGACCAGTTTGTGCCCCAAACCCAGTATGTGGCTTGGTTGGGGCCTCTGCCTTTAGATGTTAGGCATTTGTACGATGTCTGTTTGGTATTAGGCTTGGACTATCGGCACCCCTTCATCAGGTGAATAGAAGTAGCGACAGTTGTTGCTAAGATGGTGGCTTCAGACTACATAATCTATTACTTTGTAAGATCTTTGTAAATAATTAATAAAATGGCTACATGCATCATCCAGATGCAGAGGCCGGGGATAATCCTTCTTTTCTAAAAAGAGAACTACTTGTACATGCCGCAAGTAGTTTGAACCCACACAGGCAGACCAGTAAATGTAGGATGCAAATGATATTAGTGGTGACCATTTCTGACCGCACGCCGCTAGTTCATATAGTACATACTAGTGTCGAGCCTTTGTATTGAATCGCTGCTGGTAGTTCTTGGCATAAGAGCCCTCTTTGTGTATCTTAGCAGCAACGTGTCATTTTTTGGAACACTGCTAGTAATATGACAATAGTAGTATGCTTTTTTAGCTAAACACTGCTTGTGTTTTGCCAAGTTTGCGACGGCGTGTCATTTTTGCCAGACGTTGTTATTACCAAAATACTATGAGACCTCCTTTGGTTCATAGGATAAGAATGCTATAGTAATATGAAAATCAAAGGAAGTGAGATGACATGCATCTCAATTCTTATAGAGAAAGACATGTCATTTGATGCATATAATAGGAATTTTTCCATTGAGTCTTCTAATGTTTTTTTCCTCCAAGATGTGAAGGATTGATTCCTATCCTATATAGGAATAGGAATCCATTCCTACAAACCAAAAGGCTTGAAAGGAAATTTTCCTTTACAAATCCTATCCTATAGAAATCCTATAAAATTCCTATGAACCAAAGAAGGCCTGAAGGGTTCCTGCACTAGTGGCTGACACTAAGGTAGGAGAGGAGGTCACAACCTTTGGCTCGTGGGATTCGTTGGCGAGGCACACGCTATTTAGAAGACGCATAGTCGCAGTCGTGTACGTCGTTGATGAAGCCGACGTCACTACTACAGGGCCGCGCTTGGGGTTGTCATGGCTGGCGAGGTCGGGGGCGGGGCAACACACACCACCCATGATATGACCAGTCTCAACTATAGTCAGACCAACGACAACGACAATGTACAAGCTGCCAACCAGAATCATGTTTTTGCAGCTCCATTAGTCACTGTTGGTGATATCGTTGTACCGTCATATTTAGAATCAAGCTTTGGCAATGAACTAGTTATCGCTACATGTATCCATGTGGTTCGGCCAAGAAAGATTGTTGTTGTTCGGCCAAAAGAGGAAGTGATATTTGTTGCACCTAAGAACGCAATGAGCGTGAGCATGTATATTGATTTTGGCTGCCTTGGTACACATGCGCACGTGAAGAATATTGGTGATTCAAACTACAGGAAGAGATCAGATCCATTTAAAAAGTACAGGTCCAGGATTAAGCTTTGCCTGCTGTTTTTATTTCTTCCACGCAAGGAATACCAGGCAGGTGAAAGGACGTGCTGCATGTGGAGTCTCCTATGCTTAAAAGAAATCGGATGGGGTCCACCAACAGAAGAATAAAGCTGGCGGCCATGTAACAAATCTAGTAGTTTTTGTCTAGTTAAATAGATCACAAGTCGGTTATCATATGCTTACGATGTTTCCTTGTTTTTTAAGTGTACGTAACAAGCCTTGCTTCCCAAGATAGTTAGGTGTGCGGCTATTATATAAAGCCAATCTAGTTCTTTGTAAGAGGAGATTATTTTTGATGAATAGACACAATGTCTTTTTAGGGTAAATACCCGTATCGAGTTTTGGGGGGAAACTGTCTAAAAATCCCTAAGTTTTGGAGGAAGCTTTAGAAAATCTCTGTGTTGCGATTTCTGTGTGAGGAAATTGTTTTGCGCGTGAGTACCGTCGTCGAGATTGGTTTTCTCGTGCTGAGCCACAAGGTTCAAACCCTTTATTTCGTGTACATCTCGTGCGCGGGCGAGAGGTTGCTACTGCTGAAGAAGAAGTGTCGTGAAAGATCGGGCCGCAATAACGGATCGGACCTCACCTTAAGCTTTGGTCTACATCAACCCACTTCCATTCAGAATTGCTCGTGCTTGCCATAAAGATGTCGTGCAGCGCCTTCATCCTCGGGCACTCTTCAATCATGGCTCGCATCAGAGTCATGGTGAGGCCTCTTTTGGTTCATAGGATAGGATTATCATAGGAATAGGAATTTTGTAGGAAATGAGATGGCATGTATCTCAAATCCTATGAGTAGGAATAGGAAACGAGATGTCATTTGGTTGACACCAAAGGAATTTTTCCATTGAGTTTAGGCTCATTTTTATTTTCCTATGAAATGTGGAGGATAGAAACCAATCCTATGTAGGAATAGGAATCTATTCCTATGAACCAAAGGGCTCTAAAGGAAAAAATCCTATAAAATTCCTATCCTCTAAAATTCCTATGAAATTCCTCCAAACCAAAGGATCTCTTCCTGTAGTTTGAATGGATCTGATCTCTTCCTGTAGTTTGAATCAATCATTGGTCGGGATTACGAACAGGAATCATAGAGGAATTCATGGTTGAGAAAAGGAATCTGGAGGTGGAAGATGAACAGTATGCACAGACGCTACAGGGTGCAGCTATGTATCCCTTATAGCCACCACAAGCGCAATGGCGCGTGCAGCGCTCCCTAAATGGGCTGGACCAAGAGACGTAGCTGCGTGGGATGCTACTTCGTTCGTTTCCTTTTGATCGCTCATTATCTTTGATTTATTCTTTTCTTTCATAATTTTATTCATATTCCCAAATATCCTAAAATAAAAATATTTATATTTAAAATGATTATGCAGTGTTTAGAAACTGTTTATGCAGTACTTAAAAAAAGTTCATGAAACTTTTAAGAATGTCATTGGCTGTAAACAAAATGTACGTTAAAAATGTTCACAAGTTTCCAAAAAAACGTGACATATTAATAAAATACTACGTACCATTGATAAAATTATAAATATGTGCACATGTTTCAAAAAATATCTTCAAAATTTTTAAAATACTTATGCAATGTAGAAAAACATTCTCCTATTCTAAAAAAGGTTTGATGGCACTAAAAAAATTCAATGTGCATTTTTAAAAAAATTAACATGTATTGAAAAAAATGAACATATGTATTTTTTTTAAATGTACATCAATTATTCAAAAAATGATCAACGTGTATCAAAAACATGTATACGGAAAATGTAGAATGTGTATTGAAGAAAGTACGCACGTGTTGATTAAAAGAATAAAAAAATAAAAAAATAAAACCGATGAAGAAACACAAAAAATGGGGAAACCCGATGAAAGAAATGTAGATCCACCCGAAACAAGCATGAAAAAACACGCAAAAAAAGTTCAAAACAATCACAGAAACAAACAGGGATAAATAACCACGTGAAAAAACATGGTCAAAATTAACTACCACAGAAACAAACATGGAAAAAACCACACGGAAAACCGATCAAAAATCTTTCCTAAAAACTGCTCCCCCGGACACCTATTGGACAAGCCCATCAGTGCTCGTCTCATTGGTGGGCTGGATCGTGCCTGAGGGCCCAGCGAGGCCCACCCAGGTCGCTGGCACTAAAGAAGACCAGCCCTCGTACTATTACGTGTTGCAGGCGCAATTCAACAATGGATCCCCTCTAGTTAGGGTTTTACCTTCCTCTCGGCGCCGACGGCGACGTAGAGACCTCTGATCCCTCCCCCACCGAACTGCGTCTTCTTCTCGGGCTGATCCAGGGGCGTCCTTCGGGTCGCCACCCGGCCTTGGAAGGGATCCAGAGTTTTTTGGCGGGGATAGGATTAGGTGCTCCCGTGCGGGAGCGATCTGTCTTCTAGGGTTTATCATGGCGGACCGAGGCAGCACCTCTACAGCGAACAAGGGCAAAGTAAACCTGGTGGATATGATGAAGGAACTAGCCCTCGATGAGGACGACCTTGATGACGTGGTTTTTGAGGACAAAGATGCACCGGCAGATGAGAATCTCCGCTGGATGATCTTGGTCAGGGTTCATATGGATAAAGACTTCAGCAACTACTGGTTTTTCCGCACGATGCGTGCAGCTTGGGATCTGGCGAGGCCGGTGAAGATAAAAACTCTAGAGGAGAATCTCTTCATAATGCAATTTGATTGTTTGGGTGATTGGGAAAGAGTGACGCAGGGAGGTCCGTGGCACTTCAAGGGCAACCCTGTGATCATTGCCCCGTACGATGGATTCACCAAGCCTTCTACGATCGAACTCTACAAGTTTGAGATATGGGCCCGGATCATTGATCTACCCCCGGCGTATCATGGTAAAGTTAAGGCGTTGGCCTCCAAGTTTGGTGAGTTTGTTGACGCGGAACCCGCTTCTTTCGATTTTGAAGGAAATTTCTTCAGGGTAAGGGTACGGCTGGATGTTCGTAATCCGTTAAAGAAGGCCACCTCACTGATCCGTGGTGGCGAACGAGAGATATTTGCAGTCCGCTATGAGAGGCTACCGGATTGGTGCCAGGTGTGTGGTATGATGGGGCATCAGTTCAAGGAACATGGGGACGGCGTTCACCCACCATCTGTGTTGGTGTTCAAGAATCTGCGTGCGTCGGCCACCACCAGCTGGGCTACCAGGAGAAGGAGTAATAGCCAGAAGCAGCAGCCAGCAAGGGGCAACTTCTCTGAAGCTGGAAGTGGTATCGCCAAGGGGGGAGAGAAGGTCGTTAGTGCAGTTGATGACCCTGAACTGAGTCGCAAAAGATCCTCAGATGCAGTCCTGACCGAATCAGCAAAGGAAGGGACAGGCTTGGAGCTCGCCCTGGTGGTCAAAGATGCAGTTGTGAATCAGGTTCCCCTGAGTCCACCCCCAAATCAAGACCCCAAAAGAACAAAAACTGTTATGCAGGCTGAAAAGAATAACTCAAGGGATGGAAGAAAGGCACCGGCTAGCAAGATCAACAACAACAATGGTGCGCGTTTGGCGGCCTCCTCCGGGGAGGACCGCCGTGCGCAATGAATCTCTTGAGCTGGAATTGTCGGGGGATTGGCAACGCCCCGACAATTCAAGAGCTGCGAGAAATCGCGAGAAAGTTTGCCCCTAAAGTACTATGTATTGTTGAAACCCAGATTGGCGGTGATAGAGCAGAAAATCTCAAGGGTACTTTAGGCTATGACAATGCTTTTGCTGTTGATTCCTCCGGTAGGAGTGGAGGTTTATGTATTTTTTGGAACAATGAAATAAAGACGGAGATTTTAGGTTACTCCAAGTATCATATAGATGTCAAAATCAGTATGCTTGGGGAGAACCGTGGAGGCTCTCATGTTTCTATGGGGAGGCCCAAACGCACCTCCGGTATCAAACCTGGACAACCATGTGTAATCTGGCCACTCTCCATAATATGCCTTGGATGTGCTTGGGAGACTTTAATGAAGTGCTCAGATATGACGAGCATGATGGAATTGGTACTCGTAGTCAAACCCAGATCCAAGGATTCAGGGATGCAGTGGATGTGTGTGGTCTGATAGACCTCGGTTTCACTGGCAGAAAGTGGACGTATGAGAAGAAGGTAGCAGGAGGGTCGTTCACAAGGGTGCGCCTGGACAGGGCACTTGGGACGACCGAGTGGTGCACGCTCTTTCCTAACGCAGCTGTTGAGCATCTATCGGCTGCAACTTCTGATCACTCGCCCATTCTCGTACACCTTGCCACAATCAGTCCAGGAGCAAAGACTGAGAAGAGGTTCAAATATGAGGTAATGTGGGACACTCATGCGGAGTTGAAGCAAACAGTTCGGACTGCATGGGAACCCGGGGGACAGCTAACAGCGAACGAAATTCGATCAAAATTGGACGCGCTTGCAAACAATTTGGGAGAATGGGCAAAGTCTTCTTTCGGAAGTGTTCGAGGGGAGATTCGCAGCCTCAAGAAAGAACTTGACAGGCTACGTAATGAGCCGACGAGGACGGGCCCGTCTCATGCAGAAATTAAAATTAACGATAGGCTCATCGAGCTATATTTACGGGAAGAGCTCATGTAATACTCATTTGGACATCGTATTGAATGGTTGTCCGCTGGAGATCATAATACTCATTTTTTTCATATGCAAGCATCGATGAGGCGTAGGAAAAATCTGATAAAAGCCTTGCAAAGGGTTGATGGCGAGCTCACAGAGGATATGACGGAGATGCAGCAGCTAGCCCTGAACTTCTACAAAAATTTGTATACGTCAGAAGGAGTACAGGGAGTTGCAGAAGTACTGGAACACGTCCCGGTCAAGGTGACACCAGCAATGAACGCAGTTTTGATGGCACCGTATGAGGAGAAGGAAGTGAAAATGGCCTTGTTCCAGATGTTCCCTACTAAGTCCCCGGGACCCAATGGCTTCCCTGCTCATTTCTTTCAACGCCATTGGGATGTTTGTGGAGAAGCGGTCACCTGGGCCGTCCTAGGCATTGTTCGTGGGGAGGAGAGCCCATCATGCGTTAACGATACACTTCTGGTCTTAATCCCTAAGGTATCTAATCCCACGTTACTGTCACAATTTCGCCCTATCAGTTTATGTAACGTTTTCTACAAGATTGCCTCAAAAGTGTTAGCAAACCGACTAAAGATCATCCGACCAGATATAATCTCTGAGGAGCAGTCCGCCTTTGTACCGGGAAGGCTAATTACGGGCAATATTATTTCAGCTTATGAGTGCCTACACTTCATGAAGAGGAACAGGGGCAAAAGCAATTCCTTTTGTGCGCTCAAGCTTGATATGATGAAGGCTTATGACAGAGTTGAATGGGAATACCTTAGAGCTATCATGGAGAAGCTAGGTTTTGCTACCCCCTGGATTACTGTCATCATGAACATGGTGAGCTCTGTATCCTTCTCAGTGATGTTTAATGGAAAAAAGTTGGAAGAATTCAACCCTACACGTGGCATTCGACAGGGAGATCCCATCTCTCCTTACCTTTTCTTGTTGGCAGCAGAGGGCCTTTCGTGCCTACTCAAATCACAAAACCAGTCATCCCAGCTCGGCGGCATTAAGGTGGCACCATCGGCCCCGTCGGTGAACCACCTTTTATTCGCGGATGATAGCCTGCTGTTTTTCAGGGCAAGTGTTGATGGAGCAGAGGAGATATCAAACCTATTGGAGTCATATTGTATGGCATCGGGACAAAGAATCAACAGGGACAAATCATCTATATTTTTCAGTAGGGGAACCCCGGAGATAGTTCGTGCTGCGGTCAAGGGTTTCCTTCATGTTCCAAACGAATCTTTGAGCGATAGATACTTGGGGATGCCTACGGATGTGGGGCATGCCAAGAATGGTACGTTCAAATACTTGAGTGATCGTGTGTGGGACAAGGTAAAAGGATGGATGAGCAAGTGTTTATCAGCGGGAGGAAAAAGAGGTTCTAATTAAATCAGTAGCTCAGGCCATACCAGTATATTCTATGTCTTGCTTTAAGCTACCAAGAGGTTTATGTGAGCATATAAAGTCTATTATTCGGAAGTTTTGGTGGGGCTGTAAACAGGGCAAAAGGAAGCCGGCTTGGGTATCGTGGGATGTGATGATGCGGCCTAAACACTTGGGAGGATTGGGGTTCAGAGATTTAGAGTTGTTTAATCTTGCTCTTTTGGCCCGTCAAGTCTGGAGACTTTTTAATGAACCATCTACTTTGAGTGCTAGAATACTCAAAGCTAGCTACTTCCCTGAGACTACATTGTTAGAAGCTCAACTTGGTGCTCGCCCCTCTCAGATTTGGCGAGCAATAATCGAGGGAAGAGATGTGATGAAGCAAGGAATCATTAGAAGGATTGGAAACAGACAGACCACCGATATTTGGCTGGACAATTGGATACCAAAAGAACACACACCAAGGCCCATTACGTCCCTCGTGCAAGACCCGCCGACGAAAGTGGCGGAGCTGCTACAACCATCCACCGGAGGGTGGAACGAGGACTTGGTAAGGTCTGTGTTTATTCGTTTTGATGTTGATGCTATTTTGAGAATCCCAGTGTGTACTCGCAATGTTGAGGATTTTTGGGCATGGTACCCTGATAAAAAAAGGAAGGTTCTCTATCAGTTCGGCTTACAAATTTATGGTAAGCACAAAACTGCAGCGCGAGGAATGGCTTGAGGGCAGATCAGGATCTTCTTCAGGTGAGGAGGAGGGCAAAGCCTGGTCAGCATTATGGAAGATATCTATACCCTCGAAGATTAAAATTTTTATTTGGCGCTTGGCACGGCACTCGCTACCTACCACGGATGTCTTACACCACAGAAATATGGCAACCCAGGACACTTGCCCTTTGTGCGGGTGTCAGGACTCATGGCGCCATGCTTTGATGTCCTGTACAATGTCAAAGTGTGTGTGGGCACTATCAGATGCAGATGTGGTGCTGGCAATGCCAGAACTAGAGGAACCAAGTGCAAAGAGGTGGCTGTTTGAGTAGTACAGCAGGTTGGACCATGCAAAGTTTACATCAATGGCTGTCACACTTTGGGCTATTTGGTATGCACGTCGAAAAGCTGTGTACAGGCAATATTTCAAGCGCCGCACCAAACTATTTCTTTTGTGAACAACTTCCTCGCTGACTTGCAAGAGATACCTAAGCCTAACAAGGTGGTTTCCATGACAGCACGGGTGGCCGGAACTAGGCGATGGCTCGCTCCGGGAACCGGATCTGTCAAAGTTAATGTGGATGGAGCAGTAGCGCGAAGCAGAAGGGGCGGAGCTGTGGCTGCACTATGTCGAGATGAGCAGGGCAACTATCTGAGGTCCTCGGCAGTGGTCTATGGAGGTGTTACTGATCCCACGATCTTGGAAACCTTTGCTTGCAGAGAGGGATTAGCTTTGGCAGAAGATCTAAATGTTCATGAGGTGGTTCTGGCTTCAGATTGTGAGGGAGTTGTCAATGACATCAATGATGGAACAAGTGGGGCGAACTCAGCAATCGTACATAAAATTACAGCTCGTAGTTCTGGTTTTTCTTTCTGCAAGTTTATTTTTGAACGTAGAAACTTCAATTTTGAGGCTCATAATCTCGCAAAGTATGCATGTAATCTAGGCATAGGTAGACATGTGTGATTGGGTATTCCTCATAACCCAGCTAGTGTACCTATGAACATCTTTCTGAATTAATAAAGCTTGCGAGATCTCTAAAAAAAACGTGTTGCAGGCGTTACGCGTGTACGACTCGGAACACGTACGCGTAAAGATCGAGCAGGAGTTGTGCCGATCGACGACGTACGCCTTCTCCGCCTTCCACTCTGATCTGGTAGGGTTCGTTGCTAATCGGTCGGGGGCCGCGTCGGGTACGGCTCCTACCTCGATTCAGATATCGATCGAGCCACGCGCTACAAATATATATATCCCCGCACGACGTACGCCACAAACTACCAAAGCAAACATAAGACGAAATTGAGCGGAACCATGAGCCATCAGATCGATCTGAAGACGAGCGACTGCACCATGGCCGCCGCCGGCGACGACGACGACTGGGTGTACATCGACGGTGACCAAGAGATGACGGCTTCACCGGCGCCGGCTGTCGTATGTGCCTGCGCCCCGGCGCCTGACGATGCTGCGACGGAGGTGGTGGTTGCCGCGGACGCTGCCGGTGATGGCGCAGCGGATGACGCCGACGCCGTGGAAGACGAAGACGACTGCTCTGACTACTCCAACGGAGGCCGCCTCGAGAAAGCCTGCGAGTTGGACCAAGACCTCGACCAAGTAGACGATGAGTCCGAGCGGCATGAGGAGGCCACCCCCGCACCGGCACCGGCGCCGTCAGCGCACGGCTACAACTCTCGCCACTCAGCCTACATAGCACGACTCTTTGCCTCGTCGTACACCTCTTACGACGGCTACCGCAACGGAGGTCACGACACCAGCTCTGGCTATGATGGCAACGGCTATGGCGGCGGAGGTTATGACAGCGGCCTCTCAGACTATGACTACGGCGGCGGACGTGGAGGTTACTACCGCGGCATCTCGGGCTATGACTACGGCGGCCTAGGTTACCACTACTACCTCTTAGGCTATGACTATGGCATGAGCGGCGGAGGAGGTTACGGCATCGGCTTTGGCTATCGCTACGGTGGCGGCGGAGGCTACGGCGGCATCTCGGACTATGGATATCGCTACGGCCGCAACGGAGGTCATTACTCTGACTTTGACTACGGCGTCCTTGGAGATCGTTACGACGGCAGCTCTGGCAATAGCTACGGTTATTTGTTCATCGCATAGGGGTGTGGTGCTTGGTATCGTTTCATCGCAGTAGAGTATAGTAGTTGGTAATTGCTGTTTGGATCTATATTTTGTTACGTAGTATTATTATATCTTGTCAGAAAGAATTAAACTATTAGTTATATTAAGTGTGTTGCTGAACTCTTGAACTTATTTGCTACTTCTCCGTTGCTATGAAATCCTATGTGACAGTTTGATACTTCCTTTCTTACACGTATAGCACTTACTTCCTCCGCTTAAGAATTAGTCTAGAGATATAGATCCGTTTAAGCATCAACTAATTCAATTAATTCAAGATGGAGGGAGTAATATATAACCCAAGTCCCAACTAATAGAAGACTAGCATAGCCTAAGCGCGCGGCGCCCACTGCCCATAGAAGCGCCCATCATTAAATTAGATGTTGACAATATTGAAGGATTTATATAAAGGTAATGGTCGCTGCGCCCCTCTGGATTTTTGTTATATGAAGAGAAACTAGTGTTGTTGTTGTAGAAAATAAAGTTAGCTAAATCAGATTCATAACTTTAGTTGGGTTGCACTGTCATGCAACATAAAAATTGTTGCATTGGCACATCCAGATGCGCATAATGCATTAAGTTATATTTTCATGAATAGTGATAATGGCACACCAGTTAACAAATGCTCACTTAAATAACAAAGCAAGGTTCTTAGCTCTAAGAACATCCGTATATGGGCAATTTCAGTCCCTCCTACGGTCTTGTTGAGAAGCCTTCAAGTCTCATACACCAGTCATGTAAAACTGCAAAAAGAACACGCAGACCAACATCAAGCAACCTTTTCAGCCTACCATTAGTGAACTTTGGACTTCCAGTGGAAAATCCAGTGAAAAGCAGCTAGAGATATGCAGATCAATGTACTCTTTCCAAGACTAAATTGTCCAGGGAAGAGAAAAATAGCCTTTCATGTACTCCCTCCGTTCCAAAATAGATGACCCAATTTTGTGCTAAAGTTAGTACAAAGTTGAGTCATCTATTTTGAAACGGAGGGAGTATTAATTATGTTATAAATCTTCTAGTAAAAGAACTTGTACTCTTTTTTTCATATACTCCCCCCACACTAGGTGAGCGGGTGGTGTGGGGGTGAAGAGAAGAAGAACAACACAACCAGCATGAGGAGCACCCAAAAGGCTAGAACCAAAACCAAAAACAGAACATGGCAGGCCACAGCAGCATCCCACAAACTAGCAACCGTCACTCAGGCGCAAAACAGAACGTGAACCCTCCTCGGTTTGCCATGATAGAGTTAGTTTCAAGAGCCACGCAGATATCTTCAGGCGACTGGCGATGCCAGGTCCCCTTACTGAATTTTTTGTTCATCTTCAGAGCTTGATGCAGCTTCGCGGCTTCTGGGCGCAAGTGCCTGGAGAATCTCACCTCCATCCACCAACGCCTGTTTGTCCTCCGGCGAATGGAAACCTTCCAACTATTTCAGGAACACACAGTCCGTATAACAAACATACCAGTTCAGCAGGGGAACGAATCCCCTTTCATTCGAAACGAGCATTATTTCTAATTTTCAGAAGAGCCAAGCACACAGCTGCACTCCAGTAAGGATATATGACAGAATTTTGTCGGAAGTCTATAACCAACGATGTGATAATGAAAGTACCAGAATGTGAAGCGTAAAATGGATTTAAAATAGTATGAGAACAGTTACATGGTATCCTTTCCGAAAAAGTTCAGTCTTGCCATGGAACTTCATAAATTAAAGAAAGTAACATCTAATGCAAACATGAGATTAAGCAGCCTAACTACCGAAGCTACTAGCAGCTAACTACAGATGAACACGAACATGCAAAGTTCTAAAAGAAGCTTACTCTTTCAGCACCACCATCATAGCACACTACGTATCACTGTAGTTTCCAAAACCAAGGAAGTCCATCGCATTGTTCCCACAAGCAAACAGAGTCAAGATCAATTCTGCCAATCAGAAACCCTTTTGCACTCAACCGCAGCATCGCACTACTGGGTTGGTGATCATAGGACGGAGAGGTGTGTTAGTAATAGGACGTTGCAAATTTATCTCATCCAATCTCGACTACACACAAGTGCTTCAATCGTCTCGATGCTCAGTGTGCTCTGGTGCTTTGGAATTACTGGCCTGCTGCTACTGAATGCTGCTTCAGATTGAACAGCAGATGCCGGCATCGCTAAGACGTCCCGGGCAATAGCAGCAAGTGTGGGGTACTTTGTGGTGTGTTCCATCCACCATTTAAGAATGTCAAAATCGTCTTTTCTTGGGACTAGAACCTCCCCAAGGTAGTCATCAAGTTCTGAAGACATCTGGCAATTGAGGTGCTCATCCCAATCTTCCAAAGGATCATTATCAGCTGTATCCAGAGCTGCACTCCTTAAAAGACGGACGCCACTCAGCTGCTCTGTAGCATTGTAGTATTCATCGAAGAGTTCCTGGACCGTATCATGTATTTCAGATAAGTAGCCCAGCGAGTCTGTGCTGTAAGCCCGTTGCAGGCGAAATTGAATGAAGCTCATCTTGAATCTTGGATCTAACACGACAGGTATTGACAGCCACACGTATGAGTTTTGCCAATACTCATCGAACGCTTCCTGCATCTCCATGACCAGAGTCACAATCTCTGCGTGATCGTTTGATGCTTCTTCTTGCAGAACTGTCCTCACTTTCCATACCTCACTGAAGTATACATTTGCTGTCGGAGAGCTAGGGCTAGAAATTACTTCGATAACACGATAAAATGTCCTCAAAATCTTGCAAATAGGCCAAGTAGCTGTCATATCTTCTGGAGACAGCACTTCTGCAGCAGGAAACAACTTGTTGAATTGCAGCACAACTTCAAGCCTAAAATATAACTTGTGCCACCACTTGGCATCTTCTTGCGGACATTTCAAACTCATCTGTGAAATAACTTCCAGAAGCTGCTGTTGCATCGATGATGAAGATGCACATGCCCCAAAAAAGTCCTTTACTATGTCACCAACAAGGAAAAGTATATATGATCGTCCATCAGAAACAACACTGTTTAGCATATCATCCACACAAGCAATGTTGTACAGCTTGCCTCTGATGGGAAGGCACCTCTTCTTTATGAGCATCTCCTTGAGCTTCAAGGTATTTGCATCATTCTTAATTTCACCAACTGAAGTCAAGCTCAAAATCTTCTGGTCAAGATTCCAGTCTCTGATTGCATCCCATATGACATTGTATGATCCACTTTCCGACTCTGGAACACAAGCCTCCTTGCAGTGTATTATCCTTTCCAAATTAGTAGGTGAATACATGCCGAATTTGATTACTAATCTGTGAATTTTCCAGTCTTCAGTAATAAAATGTGCTGTCAAACAGAGGTAATTTACTGTCGGCTCAGGTCCATCATGAGTCCAGATGCTTGCTGACAGTGAGATACGCTGGGAGGTAAGTGCAATTTCATCCTTGACGTTTATCTTCTTCTTCTGAAACAGAGCAAGTAAATGTTCTTCCATATCACTAAGAGAGACTTTGTTAGTCATGGGACTGATGTTCTTCAAAATTCTTCTCATATCTTCATTCTCTACAATTGACAAAGGATAACCATGCAAAGTTATCAATCTGGCGATATCTTGATAAGGTGAATCTTGACCAAACTTTCTGGTGCTTATCGCAGTTGCATTAGTCATAGACGAGGTCTTCTGTTTCTTCAGCCCTGTACCATCTGGTGCTGGTAGGGATAGATGATCTGCCACCACTTGAATGGGCCGATAGGTGATGCCACTGGAGCTGCTAGCCCTGCGGAGCTTGCTAGAGCATTTTGTACCACCTGGTGCTTGTAGGGATAGATGATCTGCCACCACTTGAATGGGCTGATAGGTGATGACACTGGAGCTGCTAGCCCTGCGGAGCTTGCTAGAGCATTTTGTGATTTGAGCTTTCCTGGCAGGCGAAGACTCGTCTCGCACCCTGGACTTTAATTTAGGTAGACTAGAACGGTTACCCTTATGATGACTTTGGTCATGCCCATGTCGTTTTGAACAAGCTAGAGCATGTCGATTCAGATGGCCTCCGTGTTTGCTGAGGCGCTTGTGGCAATGGATGCATTCTGCACCCTGCAGTTTCCCCTCAACGAAGATGGGTGTGAAACCCTCCCATATTTTTGACCTCCATTTTAGGGGACTTACTGAGCTTATGTCGTCGATCGTCACTGCAAAAATTTCATCAACAAAAACATGTGATGAAACTGGATTAATTTGATTCACCAAAACCTTGTATACAATACGAATAGATACTTTGTGCCAGAGTTCAATTATCTTAATAAAGGAATATCTGTGTATCCGGATCTTAAACTACACACCGCTAACTAACAAATCACAATTATTAAAGTTGACTGGACACCGTTAGCTAGGTAATGAATGGAACCTCGATATGCAAAAATGGACATTCCATTTGGGAAGTAGGAATCTACTACTACTAAAGTGTGGTCTACACACTGAGCCAAGTAGAAGGTAATGGCATGGAGCCTCAATAGGCAAAAATGAACATACCAATTGGGAGGCAGGAATCCTGTGGCGACATCCACTCCGTCACTTCGGCCGACGTCGATTCCGGTTTGGCTGGGCAGGTTTTCAGATGCCGGCGCAGAAAGATATTCCCATTGTAGCCGAGGCGGTTGTGGCAGTGGAGGCAGTCTGCAAACTGAACCTTCCCATTCAGATAGATCGGCTGGAACTCCTCCCAGATCGGCTGCAACTCCTCCGGCGCCACCTTGGACTGATTCTTGAGCCTTTTTCTGGGCGAGATGTGAGCACCATCAAATTTAACCATCGCCTTCATGCTGACATCCTTCTCATGCTTACCAGGATTCCCCATAGCTTCACAGCAACTCAGTCAAGTATGAAAAGAACACACATATCAGTCCAAGAAGATGGCTTCACATAACCTCAGTAAGTATGTAAGATGAAATCCATATATTTCCAAGAAGAAACCCTACATCGATCTGAGTACATGACATCCTCCATAATTTCAAGACCATAAGGACACACAGACACACATACATATGCTTCTTGCCCGGCCGTCCGCCAAAATAAAAAACACATATTTGTGGATTCAGTCTCCCGGCCTAAAACCTAGATTACCGAGCGCGAGCGCCCAACACTACCACAATCCGAAGCATCCTGCTAAGCGGAAACTTCTTCCAGGCACGAAATGTCACAGAACTCGACCAAAAATGGCACCTTTTGCTCCGTATGTAATGTAGCAGAGCACAGCGCGCGGGGGTTTCTTGAGCAGCGCGAGGGGAAACAGAGCAAGGGGGAAAGCAGAGCAGAGCGACGGCGGGCTAACCTGAACCGCCGGGAAGCGATCGCCGACGCATGGTGTGTGGTCCCGCCGGAAAACCGCCGCTCCTCGGCGGGCTCGCCGGGCGCTTCCCCCCAATCTTTCCCTCCCTCCTTCGGTGGCGAGAATGGGCTTCCGCTTCCTGGAGGAGGAACCACCTACCCCTAAGACGAGATGCGTGCACTGGGCTGGGCTTCTTGGTGGGTCGGCCCTGCTAAAACCCAGATAGTCTATTGGTTCGGCCTGGATTCAAGGCTGGATGGGCTTATATTGGGTCAATCTCATTCTGTCTTCTTGATTTCAGCTCTTATTCTGTCCTTGTCTCAAAAAAAAAGCTCTTATTTTGTCCTTCCAAAAAAAACTCTTATTCTGGGCTTCCACTCACAGGTCCTTCTACATCACTATCTACCATTATTATTTCTAAAATCAGATCACTTATTTTGGGATGGATGGAGTAAGTCGTATGTCAGGGTTTACTCAGAGAACTGCAGCCGCCACCAGAGAAATTCCTGTCCCTTCACCTTCTGCCATCTCGGCGTTGAGAGATGGAGGACCTCGAATCTTTAAGAGTTATGTTTTCTTCGTCAACATCTAGTGGTGATCATAGTTTTGTGCGAATAAAGTTACTCTTTTATTTTATTTGGCAAATTCGATTATACAGATCTAATGAGTTTATGTTATTGTGTCAAGTTGTTTTTGCTGGTTTGATTATTTGTGAAGTTGGAATCTTACATCGACATTGTGACTTGATAGTGTGCAATTTTGGTGGATCGTCTCTGGCCAAGTACATTATCACTCAAGGTTTTTCATCTTTTTGGATGGACAACTGAATGGGCTTTCAAAAACCTTTATTAGCAATCAAGTCCGTGTGGATGAAAAAGTGACAGTGTCGTTTTACCAAAGTCTTGCGGAGACTGATAGCATAACAAAGATAATTTTAAAAGATTATATTGTAATTCTTAATCATAAAAGGTACTTTATTTATTTATTTTGGATATTAGATCCAAATCAATGTATTTGTAATAGACTAATGGTTATGGGCATGATTTTTTGGATGCCTCAGTTTGATTTAGTACACACAAGTTTTCTATCATGATTAACATTCTTCCATTGTTTTCTGAAAGGTCAGGGGTGTTTGGCACATGAACATCTTCCGTTAACCCCATGTTTAGGTATCATCAGAGAAGGCGCTTAGATTATTTGCCACACTATCAAGATTTAGGCCCGGTGTCACTCTGCTCCACAACTCCGCTCCCGAAGCTAGTGAAGCTGTAGTTCAAAATGACGGAGCTGCAATTTCCTTCAGATTCTGGGAGTTGGTGGATTACCAAACATGGTCTTAGATGATTTGCTCCAGGGTTATTTGCCACAGGTACTGACTTACAGGGCCCCGTCAATCTTGAGAGGGGTGGGGTGATCATCAAATGGGAAAGTAAAGTGTGGGTTAAGTCTAATTTCACGTAGAGGCCAGCAAGAGCTTCATTTCTAGGCCGCCTCAAAACCCCGGTGACGCCGATGTCGCCGACTGTTTGAACTTTGATCGGCAGGCCGCTCAGTCATAGCCAGCCGCCATGCCCCACATGGCGATTTGGCTGCAAGTTCAGTGACAATGTGATATCGAGCCATTGCATGTACACATTAATTTGGTCCCTGTACAAATACATGCTCTGCTGTGCGTGTGATTCGGTCGTCTAATCTGGGATTTTCTTATTACCGGCAGCACAATGAAAGACATCACAAGAGTTACCCTTAATGAAAGGCAACTCCTGTGAAGCTTAAATTCCACATCAATGCCTGGGTTTATTTCCACATACATGAGTCAGCTCGGGTGACTTCACTTCTGCGAGGTGGGCATGGAGAGAGAAACGCGCTGGGGAGACGACTCCTTCCACTGCTGCGTGATGGTCTTGATCTGGGTGAAGAACTGCACGCCCGCCTTGCCTGCGCATCCATGTTTACCGTGTTAATTACTTATGCCCAGATGTGATTGTATTGTAGGTCAGTAATCTGCTGAAGAAGGATCAAATGAGATGATTAGCAGGCGCACCGTAGAAATTCAAGTCTCCGGCGAAGGAAGCTTTGCTACCCGTGAAGGAGAAGAACGGCAGGGGTACCGGGATCGGCACGTTGATACCCACCTACAAAGGAAAGCGATACATTGTGATTCATACGGGCAGTACTCTTCTTGTTTATGTTAACTTCAACTTCAAAATGCTGAATTTCAGGCGCCCATATATATGTGTTTACCTTCAGGTTATATTCCAATATCTAGCAAGAAACAATACACTACTAGGTTTGACATTTTCGCCAAAACGTTTTCAGACCTTGTAATGTAGGAGTACTACCCAACTACTAGCTTACACGATTAGGTAACTAATCCTTCACAAATGCTATGCAGTACCTGGCCAGCTTCAATGTCCGTCTGAAATTTCCTTGCTGAGACACCAGATGTGGTAAAGATGGAAGCCCCATTGCCATACCTGAGGACGATTTGTAAATCATTAAACTGCAACCAATGCTTTGCCTATGAGCTCACAGGAGAGAGAAAAATTACTTGTTTCTGTTTACAATTTGTATGGCATCATCTAGGCTCTCTGCCTGCAATTAATTGATAACACAATCAGCATAATAAAAATTTAATGGTGTCAAGAGAAGTAAACAAGTTTGTTATACCTTCATCAAGAGAAGAACTGGACCAAAAATTTCCTCCTGTTCCAAGTTTTCCAGGTTTCAATCAGATATAACAAGCCAAATGGTCGTCCAATTCTATCTTGGGAAGGAAAAGGTGGGTACTCTTTTTTAAAATAATGTTAAAACTGATGCAAAGTAAACATTATAAAAATACCTGGTAACACTCCATATCACTTTTAACATCAGCCAACACAGTTGGACCAATAAAGTTGCCATCCTCAAATTGAGGAACCTGCACAGCGCATAGCTATCAGGCATAACAGGAATTGCACACAGGCAGTTCAACAACTGAATTCTTAAAATTACCACAATCTCCCTTCCATCCAGCACAAGTCGAGCACCACTGTCAGCGCCACTTTGGACTAACTTGCAGATGCGGTCCTTGGCCTATTGATACCAAACTGTTAGGGCACAAGATTCACCAAGAAAACAAAGGGCTCTAATACCAATCTAGAACTCCCTCCAGTTCCCCAAAAGCAGAAGTTTTGGACATCGACATGGTCTAAAACCACAACTCTGGTCACTGTTTCTCTATATATAAATCCTAACAAAATTATGATATCATGGAAGTACTTTTGAAGATAATTCCTAAGTTCTAAACTTCTAATCCAAATACTTGAAAATATAGGTAGACAGAACTTTTAAAGAGTCAAAACGTCAACAATCTGTGAACTGGAGTAAGTGATATGAATCCTGAGGTCACAGAGAAGCCTCCAAAAAGAAAATTGACTATTATATTATCAAGCTAATATTTATGATAATTTATTTCTATGGTCCAAATGTGGGCCCTAGTAGCTTAGGCCACAACAAAAAACTCAGTTAATCACGAACATGGCAGTGGCAT